>NC_134234.1:143468211-143771241 GCF_965152275.1 Natator depressus
GCATATTACCCTTATGGGCCTCACCAGCACTGCACAAGTCAATTCAATACATTCTCAAAGAGCTTTTCATTTCTTTCTGTCCAGTCTATGGTGTCCTAAACAAATTTTATAAACATAAATGGAGAATTATAAAGGAGGAAAACATTTAATCTTTCATTAACCCAGCCTGAGAAAAATATCTTTTGCCAGCTACCACTGATGTCAAAAGAGTGGGCCACCTACCAGATACAACAAGGGTTCCCTAATCTTTTCAGTATGTAGTATATTCTAGCTTCTGTTTTCCCTCAAATTGTTCGTTGCTCTCTGGCATCTGTGGTTGAAGTTCAGAAGTAATTATCATTAGCTCTTATCTCTCCCTCTTCATTGCATAACCTTCTGCTGTGTCCCCTGTTTTCCTGTTGATCCCCAGTCTAGTTATACTGTCACTTAAATGATTTCCCTTAATCAAACAACTTAAGTCTGTTGTTTTACTGACTGTGGAATAATACATTAAAGTCTGTTTGTTCATTTTGTTTTTAAGTCCTCTACCAGCACTGAATGCAGAGCTCTTAATATACACCATGATGCCAAGTAATTACTTGAAAATTACTGCCTGGGTTTGGACCAAATATTATATCTGCAATTTTCAGCAGTATTATTAAACAGGAAAGGGAAGCCCCTTCTCCCTACACTGCCTGAGACATTGGGGAAAGAGAAAATATTTTTAAAAACAGAGGTAAAAATAAAAAATGTTTCTTGTTTCTTACTGTGTGTGAATTTCTTCCCTAACAAATCCTCCTTTCTAAACTGCTCATAAAACAACTGATTGATGTGTTGCATAGTGCAGATAGGGCAGCAGTAGCACACCTGGTGGCTGTAAGTAGTGTTCTTATGTTCCCTAGCTTCCAGGAGTATCATTCAGAAAGAAGCCTTCTGGAACTAATTGACTTCCTTTACAACAGAAACAGCACCGATGTTCCAATCAGGTTATTTAGTCTTCTCTTACTTTTGTGACTGAAACTTAACACAGAGTCTACCACTAAAATGGGTACAATATTACCCTTCTACTAATTACATGTAATGTGGTGTTTGTGATGTTCCATATGCTTAGGGATCATGTGGTCTCTGAATACCACTGCAATATGATTGTCAAACAGAGGGCCACATTCTGTCACTCTTGTGCTGAATCATGCCTCTCTCCATTAGTAGTCCCATTTATTCCAGTGGGATCACTCCTGGAGTATGGTCCCAATCAGTACGAGTGCAGGTGGATGAACCTAGCTTGGAAATTGTAAAGATTTTAATGGTGACCATTGCGAACACAAACGTTAACCTTGTCACATAGAATTCCTGCTCTATAATATCTAGTTACTGTCATTCATAAATCAAGCTCTTGTATTTGAAACAACTGGTTAAGTGGAGGAGGAGAAGGCAGGAAGAAAAAGAGTTCCTGGTGTTGAACAAAGCAATCACTACGGGCTAGATTCTGCCACCTTCCCCATAGTGAGTAATATCTTACTCCTCCAGTAGACCCATTGATCTCCAAGAACTACTCATAGAATAAGGCACTACCTACTGTGCGGAACGGTGGACAAACATGGCGCTGTCACTCTTCAACTAGCCACCAGTAGCATTTTGCATAGCATCTAACTGTAAATGTGCCAAGGTAGGCTGGAAGCTTGCCATAATTTACTCTTATTGCAAATGCAGGAAATAGCTTCAGACATATCCACTGTATGAAGGTGTAGCAAGTTAAACTATCAGATTAGTCAGTAATATCCTAATGCTTTTGCCACCAGCTGCAAGTGGTTTGTCAGATCAAATGCAAACTTCCTTTCCCTTCTCCCCCTTGTTATAAAAAGATGGTTTTCAAAGCTTTTTTCCTTCTAACATGGAATGCACAGCATCATATGCCTCTTCCAGCATCTCCTCCTCCACATTCTTAGTGTCACATACAAATTGTTCAAATCTGGCCTGACATCTGCTCTTAGTGTCCTGCACAGGCACCTGCAGAGGATGTTTTCTGTTATTTATGAAGCAAATCTGTCATTTAACAATGTGTTCATTGGAGAAGGAGGAAAAGACAATGGCTCTTTAGTGCTATTTTAGTAATATCCTTGGCTTTCTAAAATTGGAAGCCAGCAGGATATTGCAGAGGATGTACTAGTAGCAAATGGTGCCTAAAAGTATATGGGCAGATGACTAGACAATGGAGTCTTAATAAATTTGACTAATATGTTATTGCAAAAGTTATCCCAGGTTTGGTCCACCTCTTTGAAGGTAGAAAAAAATGACATACCAAACATAGATGACTCTTTAATGTGATTTCTGAGTAAGTAACTGCATGTTTCCCTTTTGTTTTGTTTCCCCCATAGTATTTACCACACTAGATCCAGACCAATGGTCCATCTAGTCTGGTATCCCATCCCTGACAGTGGTCAGTACATGCTGCTTCAGAGGAAGATACAGAAACTTCTGTAATGGAAAAAAATGGGGTAATTTATCCATGGGAAAAGTTTCTGTTAAATCTAAGGTAGTCAGTGGGGTTAATCATGATGATTAAGATCCCTGGGATACTTTCGTGCTGTTTTATGTTTCTGTGGATGTCCTTGTTATCCATGTAGCTAATTCTCTTCTAGATCCTGCTAAAATCTTGGCCTCAGTGGTACATGGTAGCACGAGCAGCAATTTCTACAGGTTGATTAAGCATCATATAAAAAAGCATTTCCTTTTAAGAGTTTCAAACTTGTTGCCTTTCAGTTTCACTGAATATCTATTTCCTTTTGCAGTGTAGTATATGAAAATACTTTGTATATTTCATTCATTAATTTAAATGCCTCTGTCACACTTCATTTATGTGTCTTCTGTCACCTGTTTCTGGACCCTGTCTGTTTGTATTATGTCATATTTGAGATTGGGTGAACAGAATTAAGCACAATAATCCTTTTAAACATAAATGAATATAAGGGCATACTATTTTAATGTTATCTCTTATTTTATATCATATTATTTAGTTTGCTCTTTTGACCACTGCTGATCTTTGAGCAGAAGTTTTAATTAAGCTTTCCACAATGATGCCCTTGTATTTTTCTTAAAATGTTTCAGTTAATTTAAGACCCATCAATGTGCATTGCATTGCCTTTGTCTATAGCATTTCACCTGCCATCAGACTGCACACCTGCCTATTTAAGTCCCTCTGAAGTAGTCACAGCCTAGTGACTAGTCTTCTCTAGTATAGAGAATCTAAATAATCTAAATAATGTTTGTATCCTCTGCAAATTTTGCCACCTATCTGATCACCCTCTTCCATAGATCAACAACACCAGTCCTTTTACAGTTCCTTGGAGAATCCTCTTCTCATGTGGAAAATTAGTCATGGATTCCCATCTTTCATCTTCTGTCTCTTACTTACTTTTTAATCCATGATAGAATTTTGGATGAAAGCAAGTATCCATTTAAGTCAATTGCAAAACTCAACCTCTTTATTGTTCACATAATGACTATGAGGGACTCTTGCTAATTTCCTTAACAGCCTCAATTGTTGTAACAGTGTTAAGTTTTCTATAATCCACACAAAACCTTATAGTCCCATTTCTTTTAGGAACCATAATGACTGGTGAGGCCCAGGGACTGTCAGACTTTTTAATTATCTCCGTTTCCAGCATACTATGTATTTTGGTAAGCTCTGTTAGCAGCAAGCTGTGGTTCTCCAGTGCTAATTTTATGGACCATCTTATGAGTTAACTCTACTTGCTCAGCTCCTGTTCCTGGCAGCTGGGGCAGCAGTGGGACAGGAGTGGATGAGGTGGAGCCCCCCAGCTTCAAGGCATGCTTGGCCTCTGTCGCCGGCAGCAGAGCCCACCCAGCTGGCAGGGAGAGTTGCCAAATATGCAGGGAGGAGGCACAGGGAGAGAAGGACGAAGCCCCTCCCCGGCACATAAGGCATGAGTCGTCTATGACTTTAACCTTCCTCCCATATAGGAAATCAAAAGGGGCAAATCCTATGGACGCTTGGGGTACCTTCTGATTAGCAAATAAAAGTATAGCATTTCATCCATCACTTGCCCTCTTGTCTGCATAGATTTTACTGTCCCATTGAATCTTGCAACTAAATCGTTTGTCTCTGGGAGATATGGGGCAGATAGCTGTTTTGTCCACAGTTTACTAAATAACTGGGTCACACAAATTGACCCCAAATCTGATAAGATCTCTTTTGGAAAACCTGCCCAGCTGAATACAGTATAGTGAATACAGTGAAGAGTGCTACAGCTCCTGTTTCAGCCTCTATGTTAGACACAGCAACTGCCTCTGGTTATCTGGGGGTGAAGTCCACTTCTATCAATATATTTCTTTCCTCTCTAGGTTGGATGTGGCATTAGAACAACAACAGTGGCTACCCTAACAATTACTCCCTGATTATTGCTAAGGGATGCAGGGGAGCCTTGTGGTGCCCTCATTCTGAGGATTTGGGGAAAAAATCATCTTTAACCTCTCGTATGTCCATTTTGATCCCAAATGACCATCATGGGCTAACAACATTAACTCCCCATGATGCTTAGCAGACACAAAGTTTCCCCAGGAATTCTGTTTTTTCCTACTGGGGCCACTCTATACATTCTTCCCTCTTCTAGAAAAACCCTCCCTTTTCCCAGAGACTATCCATGCCTGCTGATAATGGGTGGGGAGGGGTGAGTGAAGGCAGCTGGCTTCAACAGATGTTACTGAGCATGCCCAGTCCACGTGAGCACGCTCAATACAAGCCAAGCAAAAAATCTGGGTGGGGGGGCATGTGACCCCCCACATAACCCCCCCCCCATGTGTTGCCTCTGCCTTTCCCCTTATTTGGGGTTTACTGAGGATGATTTCCCCTATGCTTTCTGGGGAGGGATCTGTTCCCTGTTCTTCTGTACATTCTTGGCTGCTGCCAGCACTAAGCATGATCTCAGTTAACAGGATTGACTTCTCCCCTCCAGGCCCCAAGAGACACATTGGAATCCTGTGCTGAATAGGGGCATGGAGACATCACATCTGTCCTCTACCCCTCCTCCCCCCAGCTGCCTCTCCATCCTCAAAGTTCATTTTTCAGCTACATATTGTTTGTTGCTGCAGTATACAATACTGGCAGCTTTGGACACAGAAAATGTATCATTAGCAATTAACACATCTGCTGGAATGCTCTATCCAGTACACCAACATTTAAAGCACCTTTTAAACTTTCACTTTCCAAATGTATTTGAGCTATGGGCATTTTTCTAGTACAAGGAGTTTTACATTTTCCCCAGGGAGTATATCATTTCCCGAACATGTCTTTTCTGACCAGACAAATCCGGGTGTCGGTATCTCTCCAACCTTGGAAACTTTAATCAACTTGTTAACAACCTCCAATGGCTAAGACCTTACAAAATTCACCATGGCGCCTTCAGACATCCTCATGGATTCCAAGTCTAAAGTGGTTGCATTATCCTGGGCTGACTTGGGTTTGTATTTGGATTCCCCTTGCTTAGGGTAATTTATTTTCATGGGTTCACTGGAGCATTTTTGTGGATCATTCTCCTGTGACAGAGGTCTGTAACTATGATTTTCAGATGGGGATAGGTTCTGGGGTGGTGGGTACCTGGATTCCGCAATGTCCTCCCTTTTCCAAAGGATAAAACGGGCCCCCTCCTTTACATCAAGCTTCTATTCTTTTCTCAACAAAATATATATTCAGTACAGACACACAAATCCTTAAATATCATCTGTACATACATCACTCAACAATTATGCGGTTTAGGATGACATAAGAAACGATTAGACACCTCACTTGACCCTCTTTGGATAAATACTATGAAAACAGTGTGTTGGGTGTAGTGAGTCTGTCAGGCCTTTCAGGAATTACTGTTACAGAACAATGATCCTTTTACCAGTTGACATTCAGCGGTCACACATGTACTAACACAAAGCTCATTAGTCTGCAATTCCTGGGATCATCCCCTAATGCATTCTTTAAAGATATGCGAACATTTGCAGACGTGCAACGTAGTTGCTGCTTGATAGATTACAGTTTTTAGAAGCTCAGACTTCATGAAACTTCATAACTCTTATCTTAGTATTTTATACTGCTGCCCATCACCATATTATCTCCAAGTCTCGCATGCAAAGTCATTAGCAAAAGAGAATTCCCTAGAAGACATCACAAAGACTCGTCTCCCTTTTAAGTATAAAACCTCTGCTTGGGACCTGGGGGTTCATTGTTGTTCATCAGTTGGTTTGTTTGTTTGGTTGATTATTTTTGTTTGTTTGGTTTGGGGAGTGTTGGGGGTGCACGGGTAGCAGGGATGTCAATGCTGCTGTGCTACACTCTGAATGGAGCATAGCACTCTTGCTAAGGTGGAGCGGCATTTAGATGAACTCGTAAATAAATCCCATTCATTCCTAGTGACTAGTTGCTCTTAAGTGTGTCAGTTTGATACAGCACCCCCTCTTTTGATTTCTCAAGTTCCTTGTTACTACCTGAATAGAAAGGGTCTGGGATAGGTTTCTTCCCCAGCATCCTCTCTAGTAGTGAATACTGATGCAAAAAAGTCATTTAACTTCAGTGTAAAATCCAATGCTTATTTCATCCTCTTGCAGTCTAGCGGACCCAGTTATTCTCTTGCAGGCTTCCTACTTCTGATATAATTAAACAGTTTCTTATTATTTGTTTTAATGTCTCTAGCCAGCTATTTGCTATTCAAATTGCTTCTTCTGCTTCCCAGTTTTCATCTTACATTTTTTCCTGCCCCAGTTCATGTTCCTTCCTAGTGGTTTCACTTGGGCTATATTTTCCATTTTATTTGAAGGATATCTATTTGTCTCAATTACCTCATTTAACAAACCTTTTGTTTAGAGGAATACATGCCTTCTGTGACTTCATTTTATATCTGCACATCTTAAAGAGCCTCTATTTTAATCCTAACAATTTAAATTGCCTTATGTTTCACTGCAGGTTCTTTTTTGACTCACTTTCTCATTTAGTTTTAAATTCCCCTTTCTAAAGTTTTGTGTCACTGTTAGTTTTTGGTGTGTTTCTTCTCCATAGGAAATAGAACGTAATTATACAGTGGTCACTATTTCTCGATGACTCAAATATAGTCTTAACCTAACTCCTCAGTGGTACTTAGAACTAAGTCAAGAATCATAGAATATCAGGGTTGGTAGGGACCTCAGGGGGGCATCTAGTCCAACCCCCTGCTCAAAGCAGGACCAATCCCCAGTTTTTGCCCTAGATCCCTAAATGGCCCCCTCAAAGATTGAACTCACAACCCTGGGTTTAGCAGGCCAGTGCTCAAACACGAACAGCATGCCTTACTCTTCCAAGAATTAGTCACTTAAGATGTTGAGAAACTGCTTCTCTAAATATGATACTGGACCGTCTAGCACAGTATCCCATACAAGGCAAAGTGCAAGCCTCACATCTGGATGAAGCAAGGCACGTAGGGACTAATTATGCAGGGTTCAATGCAAAGGACAGGAAAGGTAAACCTGAATAAAAAATGGTGACCTTTAAAAGAACATGAAAATTTGAAAAACAAAACAAAAACAACCCCAACGCCTACCTTATGCCCACTTAAAGAAAATTTTGCAATTCCATGCATTATCCTTATGTTTCTAGCCAGGAGTCCTGGCTGTTATAATGACCAGTCATGGGTGCATTAGAGAGAGCTGCAAAATCTTCTCGTAATCAACAATTTTAGAACAAAATTGTTATTGTGGAAGTTTTTGCCTAACCCCAGGCAGCTACTGTTTGGTTTATGCCCTGAATCATGAAGAATGATATCATTTAGATATTTTTATTTTAGATATTTTAACTGCAAACCATATTCTTATTATTCACATAAATATCTTGCTCTTTTTGGAATCCTAGTAAGGATTTTGCCTCAGAAATATCTTCTGGTGATGGCTTCCATAGGTCAATTACACAAGGAGTGACCTTTTATCAGATGCAAATGTGTTGCCTTTTCATTTCATTCATGTTCTTCTATTTCTAGTTGTTGTCTCCGCCCCCCCCCAGTTTTCCAATTTTATTGGCACTTAGATATTTCTTGGAAGACAAAGTCCATCAATAAGTCCTTTACCATTTCCCTCTTTCAGAATGATACCTAGCCAGTGTACTATTGCTACAACTGAACTAGAGTCCATGGCAACAGCTTTCTGTTCAGCCCAGACAATAAAGTAATGCTTAAACTCAGATTTTTTTCAATCTTATCTTTAACACGTATGTTCAATAATACCACACTTCCTGCAGAATTTTGTCAGGACCTGATCCTGCAGTACTTACCAGGGGGCTGAAGGTGCTCAGCCCCCTCATAGGAGTTTTCAGCATTTCATAGGTTCAGAGCGTTAATTTCATATTCCAAGTATCCTGGTGGACTGAATTTCAATGGTGTTGAAACACCCACACTTTCTCTGTAATTTTAGGGCAGGAAGTGGTCAGCCCCTCTGAAAATCAGGCCATAAATGGGTAACCCCAAAGGGGTTTCTAATCAAAATGAATGAGTTCTTAAATCCTATGGAGTGGTGTTTGATAATTTGAGCACTCCTTTATTAATTTGTGAAATCAAAACTTTGCACAGGGATTTCACAAGCATATGCAGTTTTGACCAAAGCTTCCTCTTACCACTTTTATGACCTGTGTTATGACTGTGATTCACCTGTAACTTTCATAACATGGATTGTGCAAGGGTCCCAACTGGAAAAAACAACAATTCAACAAAGATGCTATGTACCATCTAAGCCTATCTATGTCCCTTAAGTTTTTGTCTTGGACCCTTTAAAAATATTACCAGACTACATCAGTAGATGATACCCTCATCATCAAAGGTCAGAAATGTTAACTGTAACCTATAATTTGTTCTGACACTGGCTATAGAACCATTTTTCTTGCCTAAATTTCTTTATGTCTACATGTCTCGCTAATTCAGTGAAACATGGCAATAATGCTAACAATCAGATCTTAGTCCCACAATGTCCGAAGGGTTGCATTAACTTAATGATGGATTGGAATGGCTCATACATGATTCAGCTTTCCATTCATTCTCTGTTGTTTCAAACTGTAGGATTGCTGTGGGGAGTGGGGGTGGGAAGGGGGAAAGCGCAGTGTCAGAGGGTTAGTAATTTACTTAGCCAGCCTTTCTTAGACTTTAGCATGGCCCTGTGCTACTGGAAGAACTGGAAACCAAGCCCCACCGTGTGACTTACTCAAGGCAAAAGGAAAAACAAAATAAGCAGTAAATCCTGGGCTTTGAGTCCTGCTCCCCTTGTTCCCTCAAGGTTAAGGTAGAGAGCAAGAGTAAAAGGAAAACAACAGTTTTAAAATAAAACTATGACCTTGTCCTAAGTATCTTACCACACTATCTCATTCTAGATTCTGAATGTATTTATATACAAAATTGTGTACTGAATCCATGAAATAGGGAGAATAATCCTTACCTTTCCATACATGTTATAACTATACAAGGTGCCTTCTTCAGTTTGGAGTTGCCCGCAGACCAAGGCAGTACAACTCGCACAAACCTCGGTCTCTCTATCTTATATACAGCCCACCACAGAATCTAGTGGGAATGATGGAAGAGTCTCACAGGACATAAATTGAGAAGGAATGTATATGATTGGAAACATAATAACATAAGAATAGCCATACTGGATCAGACCAATTGTCCATCTAGCCCAGTATCCTGTCTTCCAACAGTGGTCAATGCCAGGAATGAACAGAACAGGTAATCATCAAGTGATCCATCCCATGTCATCCACTCCCAGATTCTAGGAAACAGAGGCTAGGGACACTCAAAGCTTGGTGTTGCATCCCTGCCCTTCCTGGTTAATAGCCATTGACCTATCCTCCAGGAACTTATCTAGCTCTTTTTTCTAACCCAGTTATAGTTTGGCCTTCACAACCCCTGGCAAGGAGTTCCACAGATTGACTGATTATTGTGTGAAGAAGGACTTCCTTTTGTTTGTTTTAAACCTGTTGCCTATTAGTTTCATTGGGTGACCCCCTGATTCTTGTATTATGTGAAGGATATGTGAAGGAATAAATAAACTTCCTTATTCATACCAGTCAAGATTTTATAGACCTCTATCATATCCCTTCTTAAGTCGTCTCTTTTCCAAGCTGAAAAGTCCCAGTCTTTTTAATCTCTCCTCATACAGAAGCTGTTTCAGAACTCTCATCATTTGTGTTGCCGTTCTTTGTACCTTTTTCAATTCCAGTATATCTTTTTTGAGATTAGGCAACCAGATCTGCATGAAATATTCAAGGGCATACCATGGATTTATGTAGCGGCATTCTGATATTTTCTGTCTTCTTATCTATCCCTTTCCTAATGGTTTCTAACATTCTGTTTGCTTTTTTGACTGCCACTGCACACTGAGCAGATGTTTTCAGATAACGATCCACAATGACGCCAAGATCTTTTTCTTGAGTGGTTACAGCTAATTAAACCCGTTCATTTTGTATGAATAGTTAGGATTGCTTTCCAATGTGCATTACTTTGCATTTATCAACATTGTACTTCATCTGCCATTTTGTTGCCCAGTATTTTGAGATCCTTTAGTAACTCTTTGCAGTGTGCTTTGTATTCAACTATCTTGAGTAATTTTATATTGTCTGAAAATTTTGTCACCTCACTAAAGGGATGAGTTGACAAGAAAGGAGATTAGCGAGAGAGAGAGAGAGAGAGATTTAAAAAGAAGATGAGAGAGATGGTAAACAGAATAACTGCTAGAGAGGATGGTTTTGTGGTCTAAGAACTTAATTCTTCAAGGACCCCATTTGGGTAGCACCTAAACATATACTTAGCTTGAAGTGATTGAGTAGCCACATTGACTTCACCAGTACTGCATATATGCTTAAAGTTATGCATTTGTATAAACCCTTCACAAGATGAGAACCAGAGTTCTCCATATCCTGGAGGCTTGACCACTAAATAATGTTGGAAATATGTATTCTTCCTACATCCGTGGGGACAAATCTACGGAGGACTGGCTTCTTTTAATAAAGTTGTAATTTTTGCACAAATTTCATGGAATTTTCTCCTGTACTCCTTTAGCAATATTCATATTCCCAGTGAACGAGCAGTTTACATAAATAGTTACTGAACCTATGTGCGCACCTCCAGAGAAGAATATCCCATTCTCAAAGACTTATAAGGGTGAAGAAAGAACAAGAAGAAGGTGTTCAATTTGAAAGTGATTCAGTATTTTATAGACATGTGACAGATTTTTTGAAAGAACAAATATTTTAAGTAAATTACCAACATTTTGCTACTTTCATACAAGCCTTACCATAGTTATCAGAGCTGAACTGGTGACAGTAATGTGCTTTTAGATGTATTTTATTGATATTAAAAAATCTAAACTAGAGCTAACGTGAGACATGCTCTGAAAACATCGCTATATATTCTGCAAAAATATTCTAGTTATTTTACAAAGTGATTAAGCTGCTATCATTTGTTATAGTTGCTTTTGGGTCTTAAAGATCTTACTGACTCAAATGGAAAAGTATATTTTAAATTATATTGTATATCATTACTTTTTTGCATAATTTTTTTCATCTTTTGCCTCTCATAATATTCTGTTCATAAATGGACCAGAGTACCCAGGAATGCTGCTGAGATGGGCTTACTGCCCTAAGCAACCATTAAGCTTCACATATACAGAAAGGCAAGGTTTACAGGAATCATTCATCTATCCCTTACACACACAAATCTCTAACAATAACTCTTCACAAAATTCTTTTATTACTAAGAACGGCTTTTATTTGATTATGTTGAGGCAGAATCCCTAGAAAACTTATATAACGGCTATATATATATATATATATATATATATACACTCACACTGAATATATTATTCTGAAAATCCTTGTCTTCTCTTTTGCATTTTGCACATTTATTTATACTTGCCAAGAAGCTTATCAAAGTACCCACCACAGAAGAAACCAAATGTACTTGGGTCTACCCCATGCTAATTAAGGAATTAATAGTGCTGTATGGTATTAATTGTGCTCACACTTGCATTAAGGATCATGTAGAGCCACACAGGCTCATCTTAAGGAACATGGGCAGGCAGAGCTCCCCAGCATGCAGGGACAGCGTGCCACCTGCTACTTCTCTCCATGGGATGCAGCATGCTCTCCCTGAGAGCTGGTCCCATTCTGCCTACTCCTTTCCAGTTTTCCCATCCTTGGAAGCACTGAGCATCACCACAGAGAGAGCAGTCCCTGTGTTCCCCTGAGCACCAAGACTGCAGTTTTGCCTGGCCCTTTTATGGAGCATGCAATAGGGGCAACCACTTTGCTCTCCAAATTTAATTTAATTTAATGTAAATAAAAATAAACAAAGAAACATACTTTCAACCTTGGATTTTTCCTTGTTTTTTTCCCCCCCAGTAAGACATCTCTGTTCCTGCCTCCAGTTCCCCCTACCTTGAAGAAAAACTCTATCACTTCTTTTACAGCTGGATTCAAGCAAAGGGGCTCGATCGTCACCTAATATATAAATCCCATAGCTCCACTATGGAGTTTTGCCCACTTGCACTACCCGCACGTATGTCTCCCCTGAACTGGAAAGACTGAATTGGCAAAAAATCTGGGCATTATGGCCAGGGTGGCTTTGTGCATGTGAATTAATCAGTCTCTGAAGTGGCAGCTCCAGGAATTGTTGCTATTCTTGCTATTTGGCTGCTACTTGAGCTTTCTGCTCTTTCATAAATTTCAGCTAGGCCAGTTGTTGCTGGGCTGCTGGCTTTAGCTGGAGATTGTCGCAGTTGTTTCAGCTGTTCCATTGTCCGTGTCAGGACCTCTTTCACATCTCTCTACGCAGAGGATATTTGATACCGGGTCTAACATCACATGTAAAGCAAGTACAGCCTGTAGACTGAAGATTTTTAAGGCCAGAAGGGATTATTATGATCAACAAGTCTGACTTGCATTGGAACAGGCCCAGAATTTCATACAGTATTTGCGGCATCCAGCAATAACTTGTTGAATTATAGGACAGCCAGTCTTGCTTTCAAATGATGGAGAGTCCACCACTCCCCTTCTCACCCACACAAACTAGGTATGGTCCAACTGTTAATATGAAAAACAACAAAAAACATAAACATAAACTGTTTTCTGAGCTTAGATGTGCCTAGACACTCAGATACTGCAACCCTTCCTCACTCCTGTATTGGAGCTAATAGGACCTACCCGACCTGACATCAGAGTTAGTCAGCAAAAATAACTCTCTCTCTCTTCAGGGTCTAGCACCATACAACAGAATGAGTCATCAAAAAAGGACTCCTTCATTCATTTGCTGGACCCTAGATTCCACCTTCCTGTTGCAGTACTTTCCCTTCAGAATAGGGTAGTAGAATCTGGATATCAATAGTGCTGTGAGGTGGAACTCTCAAACACATCACATCTGAAAGGCAAAACTGAAGCTGATAACCTTATCATGCTTTTATATATTTGTGAAACTTGCTAGGAAAAACCAGTGTGAAATTATTTCCATTTCATCTATCAATGTGCCAAGTCAACACAGATGTTCTGTTCAGGCGGCTGTGGTTGAATGTACATCCAAATGAAAAATAATAATGCTATTTTCATCTTACACAGTGGAAAAGAAACTTCTGTCATATCAAGTGTTTGTATTAAAGTGTATGTGTCTTTGTGTACTCCCTAAGCAATTTAGAATGAGAGCCAAGGTTTAATACAACTTACACATGTAATAAAGTTAGCAGGTATTAGGAAAAATAGCCATTTCTTAGAGGCAATCCTTCCTACTTAATTCCTTCTCAGATTTTAGATGCATTATTGCAAGTCCATACTTTCTCTGCTGGTTCTGCATGCTTAATTGTAAGTTTCTTCATGTCTTGCTACTTTACATTGCTTCTTGTTACCTTACATCAGATAATGAAGGAACTACATCAGATGATGTCATGGTATTATATGCATAAAGGTCCATGTAATGTAGTCTTGATGTTCTAGGCTGTGTTCTCTGGGTCTTGTTATCTTACATTGTACTATTTCTCTCCGTGGTGTTATCCTTGTATTCAGGCTAATTTCTGTGCTGCATTATTCAGTTTCAGGGAATTGATAAAGGCATGGAAAATTATAACTAGTCCACTTTACAAAGGACAAATGTACAGGTCTCGTAGTAGAGGTTTCATTCTCTCATGCCATGGATTAAACCACATCACTAGGTGACCAACTAGTTTCTGATCAACTGATTTCTAGTTTGCCTCCAGGTGATAAACTGCCTCTAATTGCTAAAGTTTGTTTGGAGCTTTCTTCTATATCATATTAATGTCTGGGAGAACAAATGCTAATTCTTCTCTGCTATAGTTTTGGCCATAGTCCCTCAGTATGGAACTGATCACTGGATCCATGCCCTTCCTGGGTCCATTACTGTTGGAGATTGTTAATGATGCTCTTAGAGAGGGAAGACGGTTGCTTTGAAGGATACACTGGTGCAGCCTTTGGATAAGAAACAATCATTTGACATTGCCCGGTATCCTGTCATGTTTTCCACCTGTGAGTAAGACAGTTGAGAAGGCTGTGAAGAGACAACTCTCATAATATCTAGATACTTATGAGCTCCTTGGCTTTTGTCAATTTGGGTAGAGTTTGGGACATAATTATACTGTTTGATACTCTTCTTGCAGATGAAAATTGAATATCCACAGATATATTATCCAGTCTATCAGTTGCCTTTGGTACCACTTAATATCAGGAGCCAAAACATACGGCAGAGATACTCATGGTGTCTTTGGTTAAGGATGTTTGTTCACCACTGACCACCAAAATTCATGGTGTTCGATCTCAGGTTGCAGTGAGGTTATACCACAGAAATAACTAGGAATGTGCTAGACCAGGAGTTTTCAACTTTTTCTGTCAGATGTAGAGCTTGTTTCTGCTTTCCATGTCTTTTTGTTTTCAATTCTACAGAATTTCTAAAGAAACTAAAGCTCGTGTTAGGTCTCACATTGTGAGATCACATGACAGCAGAGCTAGTTGGTTTCCACATGGAGTTTAAGGTGTTTTTGACCTATAAAGTGCTAAATGTCTTGGGCTCTGACTACCTGAGACACCACATCTCTGCAAGTGTGACCTTGCCACGGCTGCAGTCAGTGAAAGGGCTCTACCTGCACCTGTTCAGTAGACAAGAAAGGGAGTTGCCAGCAGTGCACTTTCTATGAGGGCCCCTTGGATCTGGAACTGACCTTCCTCTCCTTGGTCTGACATAGCCTGAATCTGTTGAACTCTGCTTTATAATTTGAAGGCCATATGTATGGCTGGGCTTTAGGAGAGGCCTGGGGCTATGGGTGTGAATGGCAGGAGCTCGAGGTACAGATTGCTGATTTGAATTACTAGGTGGTTAGTTTAATTGTATTGAGTGTTGCCTTTGTTTCACTGATGGGTGGTTATTCCTGTAAGGATTTTTTTGTTGTTCTTATAGCACCCACAGCAGATAGGCATCATTTAAATTATTTAAATCAATATTAATACATTGTGTTATCTACCCAGGCAGATGTACACCTGGCCAACATGAGCCACAGATTTTGTTTCCTCCAGGTTTGATTTCTGCAACTCCAAATGGTTCAGAATATGCCAGCCCACCATTTAAAGAATGCATGTCACTGTGGACTTAATCCAGTATCCAGTGAAGTAAATGGAAACCTTTCTATTTACTACAGTTGGCATTAGATTAAACCCAGAAGCATATCATGCCAGTGCTCTGCTCAGTATCGTCCTGTCTCTAGTTTGTTCCATCTCTTATATTATTGTTCCATCTCTAAATATGTGTGGGGGGGGAAGCAGATGATTGTTATGCATTGTACACAGTTATATGGATAAATGAAATTGCAAGGAGAATCCAATTTTAGGGTGCATCTCTTTTATTTCAAGCCCTAAACTCCTCGCCCTCAGGTCAGAAGATACACTGGGCATGAATCTATTATTTTATAAATCGAGATTTGAGGTGTACCATATTTCCACAGAAAGCAAAATTGAACAAAACAGTTAAGTAGCCCACAAAAATGAGAGAAACAAAATTGCATCTTTTATCAATAAGACACTTTTCAGAGAATTTAATTAGCTAATCTGGTACCTTTCAGCATTTTCATTTTCATGTATTATGTCTTTTAAAAATGTTATTCTTTGCCCAGTTAATCATAATAGGTTTAAAGACTAAACAGGGTGATTCTCTTTTATGTAAACTGTTTCTGGTTTGTTTAAAAATAAACAACCACCGAAAAAAAACCCCTAATCGGATATATAGGGATTATGAGTGCAGAAAAGTGTTGGAAATTCCCAGATCTTCACATCTTCAAGTGAAAAAACGGAGACCACTAAATTTCCTATATTTCTTTGTTCTACATTTGGATCCCAAATAGCCATATTAACTAAACTCAAGAGAGCATAGCAGTGCTGCAGACATGGGGATTCCTGCTAATACCATGCAATGATTCAACACCACCTTCGAGCTCAGCCATGCGTTAGTTATTTCCTCCCAAGTGGGCAACCTCGCAAAGGGTGATACCCTTACCGGGTATACTGACATTTGGAAGTTCACTTCTAATTCGAGCTGAGAAAAGCCTGCCATAATCAGCAGCACTGGGAACTGAAGCATTGTTTCTTGACTCTAACAAAACCTTCAATACTTTCATTTTTAACACAATTAAGAGCCCCAAGGACAACAACAGACTGGAAGGGAAGGATAATACAACCAGGAAAAGAGGAATTCTCCACAGTTTTATCTGTAGCATGAACCTGCTTTTTAGGTGCCTGATGGTAACCTAAAAGAAAGGTATGTTTTTATACAAATGGGGGGAAACTACATCTGAAGCAGTAAATGTAATCATTTCTTTAAAAAAGGATTAATTTACTAATTGCTTTGGAGGAAAATTTGAAAGAAATCAATACATGTCTATAAGGCTGGCTGAAGTGTCGGTATTGTTCTCTCTGAATTCATTTTGCTCCTTTCAGTTTCCCTGCATCTGTGTAGGTGTATAGACAATTAGTTTGCAAAAGCTCTGTGTTTACTGAGGTGTGCATACTGTGAACCACCTTTTCTCTCAAGACCCTAGCTTTTTATTGTACAGTCATAATTTATAAAATGCAAAGAGCTACGTGTTCCCCTCTGTTAAACCTGCCAATTTTCAATGGCAACCATTGTACAAAGATTTAAAAACAATAGTTTTTTAATAAGGAGCAAGGTGGCACAGCAAATTTAATGCTCCCCCCCCCCCCTCAAGAAATCTAGGTTCAATTCTGGATTTGATCTAAAAAAAAATGCAGGTGGTCTCAATTTTCAAATTTCAAATTTTCAAATTTCAGTGTCCCTATCACAAACACTACACATACAACCGTTTACAGGCTGAACGTGCAATATGTGGATTTCCCCATAAACTGTACTCTGTGCTTCAAATGAGAGGAGTTGTGCAGAAAGTTAAAATGAACGTGAAACATCTGGCAGAGGCTGTAAGATGCTATGGGCTACCGTGCTACCAATACCCAAGTTTACAGATCCATTTTCAGCAGACACAATTACACGGATGTTAAAATGTCTGCAAAAGATAAGCATTTAGATGAAAAAACCATCTGGCTTAAATTTACCCCACGCAAATCTAAGTTAATTCTGTAGGTAGGGGGAACTGCCTTGAGAGGTAACTGAGATATTGATCTCAAAGGCACCCACATTCTGATCATCAAGTGAAGTCTCAGGGATCTACTGAAATCATCACTGATCCTCAATGTTGAGATAGCAACAGTTGGCAGAAAAAACATCTTCCATTGCTGGCTAGCAAGGAGATTATTCCTTTTGTATTAGGATTCAGTCACAGTATTCCTTTTATTAGTCGCTCAACTCAGAATTGAAAGAGAAGGCAAGAAGACATCTCCATAATTAAGCTACATGCCGTCACACATACAATAATGAGGGTAAGTTGCTAAAAACACATCACACCAGTGCCCTGTGCCCTTCATTGGCTTCCCATCACATTTCCTATCCAGATCATGGTCCTGATCTTTAAAACCTTCATTAAAAAAGGCCTGGCTTTCTCTAGGTCACTCCTCGTTTCCTGACCCTCTCAGTTAGCTGTGTTCCTCAGGAACACCGACGCTATTAGTAAGCATTTGGGAGCAGGATTCTTAACATTCTTAGTAAAGGATCTTTGACTCTGAAGTTCCTTACTGAAGGAGACTGGAAGAATCCAGTTTCTGAACACTGTACAAAACTCAACCTTTCATCAGCCAGGCAAAAAAATAAAATAAAAAAAAATCACTTTTAACAGAAGGGTAACACAATCAGCGTGGATTTGCACTGTGCAGAAAGCCTGTCTGAATCCTGTACTTGTGGCCTAGCATTCTGGCCTATGACCCAGTCAGTCTGTATCTTTGTAGGAATGGGGACAGGGTGATCTCAATGGAGGGGTTTTGACCTACCTGGGCCAACAGAGCCTGAGTTTATCAATCTTCAGGGCATCCTACAAGGCCTGTCTGTTCCACCAGGTTTTTATCTGGTGGCTGTGGGATAGGCTAGCACTTGACCTTGTTAACATGTTTTACAAATGCATAAAGATTTTCCAGATCTTTTCAAAGCCCTCATAATGACAACTCTGTTTTTCACAGTGAGACATTCTTTTTTCAGGGGCAAACGCAAGTTTTGTGTTTCCGGTATATTTAATGCAAACTCCAGTTGTCCAAGTGGGGCCAGACTGTGACCCATTCTGCACTTCCACTCAAGGAAGGAAGGGGACACTTTACACCTCCACATTCCCCTGTGCTGGCTATCCATAATATGGATTAGCGTATGTGGGAGGAGAGCACACTGCACAGGGCTGCTACTTCCTCCCACTCCTGTATCTATAGGCAGGAAGGGGTGGAGAGTGAGCTGTATGACCCCTCCAAGGTGCCAACCAGTGCAGCTACACTAGGGAATGTACATTGCCCCAAGCTCATTCCTGGTGTAGGCTACTTCTGCCCCTGATCAGGAAGAAACCAGAAGGCAATTTAGTTTATAATTATTAGGTACTGGGAGTATTTACAAAAAGCGGATCAAACTTTTTGGTACCTTTGAGGGTAGCAGATGTTTTATTGCCCTGAAATCACATAATGAATGCATTACTTTTATCTTTTTTTTAAATCCTTCAATTAGGGATTGTTTTGGATTTCTACAGTACATTAAATATTTTGTAATTCCACAAAAAATAAATTCTACATCAGAATGAGTTATTAACTTGTTTCCAAACTACAAGCTGCTAAGAAATGTAAGCATTTAGAGGATAAAAGGAGAGATTAACTATTAATGTAATGTGTCTGTAATATTTGACACCCTACTTAGCATGACCATTATCTGCTACTGCCTACAAAATTTATTCTTCATGCTCCCACTGTATTGCCAGAATGCCATATGGCCATGCTTGTTTTTCTTCAAATAATTTTTACATAAACAGCTGGTGAACTGTTTTCATTGTAACACAGCACATATTTTCTGAGACAGTTAGGAAGGGCTGATGTAACTCTAGTTGCTGTCATGCTTTTCATGTCAGTGTTGCAAGGAAACTCATATGTATTATTCAAAAACTGGAAGATTAGTCTACTTTTCTCTTTATGGACTATTGAGTGAAAGAACTCCATGTGTAACTGTCTCTTTCAAACTTTATAGACAAGTCCTTTAAATAAGACTCAATGATTAATAATGATTAACCTCATATGAAGCAGTCAAATTATAAATGGTTGTAAAGGCAGGATTTTTTTCCTTGTAATCCATTGGTGATTAAATGTCATAGGGTTCAAAAGTCTGACCCCTGTTATATTATCCAGGGAAAATATATCCTGAGTTTACTGTACTGAAGTTAAGGGAGTTATTTCAGATTTACACAATGGCATTGTTGTTTCATTCGCAGTTTTTTTCATAGGTACTTTGTAATGGGTAAGATAGTGTTTTTGAAACATATTCTCCAGCTGAATCCCCTAGGCTCTTTTCAAGGGCCCAGTGAAGTCAATTGGAGTCTTTCCGTTTACTTTAATGGAGTTCAGCTCAGGATTTGTGTGAATATAAATGTTCCCAGTGAAGTCAGTGGGCTTACTCAGTAAGTTCTGCCGCATTGTGCCTCTTCCTTGTAAATGAAGATGATGTATATTATAGCTCTTTCACACACACACACAAAAGATATTTTCTAAGAGGGAGAAAGGAATATACAATGAGACCCAAAATGCCACTTTTAAGAATTTAGGTATTCCTCGTAAGTTTAATTGTTTAGAGATAATATTAGAAATTGTGAAGTAATTTTACAGTCATTTTGCTGTGGATGAAGACAGCCACTTGCCTAAGAAACACAGAAACCTATTGAAAGAGGAAAACATTTTCTAGCCTTCAGAGATTTATGTGAAGTTGTAGATAGATGATTTAGGACTTGTAGTAAATAAGCCAAACTTTACAAATTTAGGGCCTTACTTATATCATCAGTACTTTAGTTCAGAAGTAGTTCTATTGACTTCAATGGGGCTACTTGTGTACCTGAGTAAGGGTGGCAGAATCAGGCCTTAAGATTTACTTTCGAAGCTGGGATTCTCTGCCTTTTCTGGGGGCCTACATCTCTAGATTGGATTAATAAAATGGCAAGTAATCATGGCACCCCCTAATTCTCCAGGGAATCCCACTGATGTTTTATAGACCCAGCTACTGAGACCCTGCCCTCTTATTTGGCCAAACTGGGTGCATCCATTCTGGCACATGGGAGCTAGATGTGCTTCATATATAGGGTCCAGATGCTACCCTGTGACAAGCGTATTCAGGTACCTAAAAATGTAGATAGGTACCTAGTGGGATTTTCAAAGCACTTAAGCAAGTTAGGCACCTAATTCCCATTAATTTAGGTGCTTTTAGAAATCCTATCTGCACCTTTAGGCCCACAAAGACTACCGCAGAATCAGGCTGTTTATGCTTGAGTCAGTAGTTTATGCTATAAGGCTTTCATGGATTGAAATATTCTAAAGGAAGCAAATCAGTTTTCATCCACCATCTGTGATGCAGTGAAGGTCATTGTGACACAATGGAAAAATATTATTTTTCATAAGCGTGGTGGAAGAGTCATTCAATAGCTGATGAACCTTCCTTTACAAATCATATGTCCAGGGAAAAAGAGAGAGGAATGTGAACACAGATTCCTCTATCAGAATCCAGGCAGCTGTAAGGCAGAGAGAGGAACAGCACAGTGCACCTGTCACCCTGTGCCTGGGACTAAAAAATGGGCAGAACCAGACCCTAAGGCTATATCTACAGTGTAATTAAACAGCCCCTTAGCCCAAGCCTCTTAGCCGGAGTCAGCTGACATGGGCTAGCTGCAGGTGTTTAATCTCAGTGTAGACATACACTAACTGGCCCAGCTCTCCCAGCCACCTGGGCTATTGAGCCAGAACAGAAACTCTGAGAGATGGACCCATCCCTGAGGATCATAGAGACCCTTACCAGCAGGACCTGTGGCAACAGTAGGTCAGAGAGATGCCCATATAGGACCCTCTAATCAAGGAGTCTACTCACATAGGCAAGTGTTTGCAAGACCAAAGCATAAACGGGGGGAGGGAGGGATGCCAGTTGCCCATACAACACACATTTTTTCCCTGTTTCCTTTACTGTGGCAGTACATTGTTGTAACTGTTCAGTGTAATTATTTTGGCTCATAAAACTGAATTTATTTTGTAATATATTAGCCTAGTTTGTTCTTTTGTTTCCAAATGACTTAGTATACATTTGCCATATTTTCTTACTATTATTGTTCAGTAACACTGTTCTAGTGCTGCCATAACGATTGTGATAGACCACTTTGCATTGTTAAAATTGCCTTTTATTATGACTGTAATTGTTTGAGCCTGGCACATAGATCTTGTAGTTTATCTCATATTTATGCAGAATCGGTATTAGTTAATGTTTGCTGCAGCACACCAGCTTTGAAAGACTTGCTCACCAGAGATCAAGACTCTGGCAAACAGTTCATTATAGTTATAATAATAACATAATAATTAATGCACCTATAATGTTTTTTTTTTAAATTACTGGAAAACAATAGCAGTAAATGATTACTGAGGCAGCCTGAAAAACTGGGCAACCTGAAATATTCTCTAAAAATTGAATGCTAGACCAGATCACATGCTTGGAACCAGATATAACAATTTATTTTGAAATGTAAGGAATCCTTGAGTAGCTGCTAAATATAGCTGAGTTACTATATCATAATGGCTATGATATGTCTGTGCCTTTTAGTTGTTGCTGAGTAACATAGAACTTCATTCTGCAGTGTTGAGGATCAGAACTTACCCAAATAAAATAATAATAATAATAATAATAATAATAAAAAGATTTAAAAAAAGACCTGCTGTGTGAACTAAAGGGAAACTACCTTTATTGGTCACTTCACAACTTCAGTACTAGAGGAGCATCACTGTAAATAGATCTCTGAAAATTTGCTTTAAATGTTCTGTTCCTACACACATGAGACAATTCCACCATGTTACAAAAAAACATGTTAACTAAAGTAAATAATTTGAGATATTATCCAGAAAGCTTACTGCATAGGTGCTTTGCCAAATATGTAGCATCTAAATAGGCCACTGAAACACCAACCAATTCTCATCACATGGTCACTTGCCCACATTTAATTTCAGCGCCAAAGAAAAACACAATCTCTTGGTGAATTACAGAATCTGAAGTCAGGGTAAAGGTTGAGGGTCTACGTTTTGATCTCATACACATTAGTTTACACTAGTTTTTTCATCTTCATTAGAGTTTAGTGCTCATTAACAATGTTGCTAATAATATCAGAATCTGGGTCTAAGTAACAGATCCTCGTTTAAAGGAAGAGGAGTATCGGATTTTTTTAAAACGTCCATTATGTGTGCTAGGGTATTTTGAAATATTTTCTTCATAAATAAACACCTTTAAAATCCCTCCTGGCCAGAGGAAAAACCCTTTCACCTGTAAAGGGTTAAGAAGCTAGGATAACCTCACTGGCACCTGATCAAAATGACCAGTGAGGAGACAAGATACTTTCAAAAGCTGGAAGGGGGGGAGAAACAAAGGCTCTCTGTCTGTGTGATGCTTTTGCCGGGAACAGAAAGGAATGGAGTCTTAGAACTTAGTAAGTAATCTAGCTAGATATGCGTTAGATTCTGTTTGTTTAAATGGCTGAGAAAATAAGCTGTGCTGAATGGAATGGATATTCCTGTTTTTGTGTCTTTTTGTAACTTAAGGTTTTGACTAGAGGGATTCTCTATGTTTTGAATCTAATTACCCTGTACGGTATTTACCATCCTGATTTTACAGAGGTGATTCTTTTACTTTTTCTTCTATTAAAATTCTTCTTTTAAGAACCTGATTGTTTTTTCATTGTTCTTAAGATCCAAGGATTTGGGTCTGTGTTCATCTATGCAAATTGGTGAGGACTTTTAATCAAGCCTTCCCCAGGAAAGGGGGTGTAGAGTTTGGGGAGGATTTTGGGGGGAAAGACATTTCCAAGCAGGCTCTTTCCCGGTGATATATCTGTTAGACGCCTGGTGGTGGCAGCAATAAAGTCCAAGGGAAAAAGGAAAATAGTTTGTACCTTGGGGAAGTTTTAACCTAAGCTGGTAAAAATAAGCTTAGGAGGTTTTCATGCAGGTCCCCACATCTGTACCCCAGAGTTCAGAGTGGGGAAGGAACCTTGACACTCCCCCAAATAGATCTTATTTAAGTACATTTCAGATTGTCGTATTTCATACATTTCCTAACAGCATAATTAACATCTGCTGCTTACTCATTATTTTTGTTGTTGGTATATATATATACACACACACACATACACATACACACACACACACACACATATATATATACACATACACACACACACACACACACACCTGCCTATTGCAATTAAGACATTGCTTTCTCAGTCAAAAGAATATGGGATTGTGTTAAAGGTCACTATATCTTTTTTGAAAGTTTAGCAAGCTTGTAATTTTTCCTTCTTAGCATCACCATAACAGATTATCGATATCTGGTTCATGAGACAGGTATAGGTCTTCTAAAAGGCTGGGTCATAAGTCAACATCTCTATGTATCTGACAGGTATCTCTCTAGTATACTTATTTTTAAGGTGACTATCACTGCAGTATCAAAGCACCGTACACCAATTACAGCTATGGTAGTATTTCCCCAGTGTTTCCCATTGTGTCTCTTATTCCTGGTGTGCTGGGTGGATAGATACCTGGCAAAATAATAGTGCTAACTGGAGCTCATATTGTTGCCTATAACACTCTTTCATTATCAACACCCTTAATTTATTGGCTGATATTCACGTGGTAAATATTTCATACAGGTCTGTGGCTTGGGCTCTGTCTCCTCAAGTCATGTGATGAGGTCAGAATCTGCCTATTTAAGTATTTATATAGTAAGTAATTTTTTAATCCTTGAGGTTGGGAAGAAGCATTTCAAAACACAACCCAAGATTCTTCTACCTAAGTTAGCAGACGGCCTGAAACAATAACTGTGGGGCGGGGGGAGGGAGGGTGGGTTGCATCTCCATATATAATTCTATTTTATATTTATTTCTGTTTTCTACAACTTTAGAAGCTTAAAACATAGATAGAAAGACTAGGACTTGGAAAGGTCAGGTTGAAAAAATCTCCCCGCATGTCATTAAGAAAACCTAAAAATAATCACTTCGTGTACTCTGCAAAGGAAAATCAGACCCAATTATTTCAATTTATGTTTGTCTATCTGATGTTAATTTTTTTTTATATTACTAATAATGTTGCCTCACAAGCACTTCAATCTGTGCTTGTTTTACTTACAACATATGCCTTGGTATCTGAAAGATACTTAAGACATAACAAATGTTATTATATGAACTGAAGTTCTACCAAAGTATTAGCTGTTAGGAAACTGGGTTTTTTAAATCCTTATCAATGTTAATTTCAAATTAACTCACACTAACAAGGTCACATTACTCTATTTTTGAAATCTAAATAAAATTCATATATCTAATATATTGAGAATCACACACAGTAGCTTCTAAACTTTGCAGGAGCGGAGGCACAGTAAGACATTAACATGACAGTGTGAGCCAGCTCTGAGACTAGCTATCCGTAACACAGCACAACCACACACACACACACACTGACCCTGACCTGTAGCCTCCATCCACAGCACTGTGACTTATGCACCATTCTCTATAGATGCACATAAATACATGAGTCCTAAAGGATTCCTGAAGCACACAGGCAACTGTTGGAGATATCATCAACTTTCAATTATCCTGGCATTTCAGTTAACTGTAGTTCAGTCACCAGTTTTGACCTGGGTGTCTGCCTGTGTCCTTTTTAGCTAATGCAGTGGTGGCCAACCTGAGCGAGAAGGAGGAGGAGCCAGAATTTACCAATGTGCATCACCAAAGAGCCACAGTAACACATCAGCAGCCCCCTGTCAGCTCTCCGCCCCAACCCCCAGTGTCTCCAACCCGCCAGTAGCACTGCCGATCAGCACCCAACCCTCCATCCCTGTGCCTCCCGCCACGATCAGCTGTTTTGTGGTGTGGAGGAGGCTCGGGGTGCGGGGGAGGAGGAGCAAGGGCACAGCAGACTCAGGGGAAGGGCCTTGGGGCAAGAAGTGGAGTGGGGCTGGGGTCTGGGGCAGAGTCGGGGCTTGATCAGAGAGCACCCTGCAGCACATTGGAAAGTTGGCACCTGTAGCTCCAGCCCCAGAGTTGGCGCCTATGCAAAGAGCCACTAAATTAACCTCTAAAGAGCCGCATGTGGCTCCGGAGCCACAGGTTGGCCACTCCTGAGCTAATGCAATCATATACAAATCACACACCACAGTCACTAGACCCATAGTGTGTGGACACCTAGATAGGGTTCAGGCACCTGTCTAGCCAAGCACACTTTCCTTGCTCTGACCACACCATTTGCTGCATCTGAGGAGAAGAGCCACCTCCCCCACTGGATGTGGGCTTTGTGATGACTCTGTGTGTAAGTCCATAGTACAGAGGCATTCACTGCTCTTAGGCACATAAATTCGTCTGCTTCTCAAAGAGGTTGTGGGTAGCTGAAATTTTTTTTTATCTGCAACTTCTGTGAAATGGGCCAGTGCTGATGAAGACAGACAAGTCATCCCTTTAGCCCTGTCTCCCTTTCCTCCTCTTCAATCTCCTAATCCTCTTCTATTTCCTTTAGTTACCACCTCTATCTCCCTTCTTCTCTATTCTACTCTTGTTTCCTCCTGGATCAATGACCTGCCTTCTTCACAAAGAAGGGCAGTTAAAAGTCAATGGCTAGACTCTGATCTCGTTTACAGTACTTTCACTCCGGAGTAACTCCATTTAACGGGGTGTAGAGCAGTGTAGCACAGATTATTATCTAGTCTACTGCAATCAGTCTTTTCATTGGTATTTCATGTTTAAAGGGAGAAGGGGCTCACAAGAGCCAAGCACCTCTATTTTTTTTCTCAGCTGGAAGTAATCATCGATACCCTCCTATTACATTACATAATTTTTGTCACAGCATGGTTGGAGCAAGAGAGAAAGAGTTTAGGAGACTGAAACACAAGGTTAAAAAGCAATAGCAGTTCAAATGAAAAATAGAAAGGGAGGGTGAACAATGTCCCCATGGGATAAAAAACAGAGTAAAAACTGTAAGATCTCAGTGCTGTTGGCTCAGGCGGATGGCAGCTTTTAGTAATGTTAAGAAGTGGGCGCATACATATCATTTAAGATATATTTCTGATGCTAATCCGACCAAAAGAGAAAAAAAAAAAGAATGTAGAGCCAGATTCTGATTATTTCCCAGGTGTAAATCCAGAATAACTCCATACTTCTCAGTGTAGTTACTCTAGATATTCAGTGTTGTAAATACTTAAGATCAAAAGTCTCATTTTCACTTCCTAAGTCTTAGCTCATATCTCTTCTACAAACTGAATTGTAAAACTGAATTGAATTTATCTGCTTTTACAGCCACAACAGAAAGAAACACTAGCTGCCTGGAATATTCTCTCCATTGGCAGAAATCATAGCATCCATCATAAAAATATGCAGAACTTCATCTTTCACATAAAGCATGTTATTAATGAGCTAGTTATAAAATAATCCCCTAAGTAAACCAACTATGACCACAAGCTCTAAATGTTCCAGAAATCAAGTATCCATTGCCATTATTTAGCTGTTTGACCAATCTGTGCCATTTCTTTTCCAGCACATAATAAATATTATGTCTATAAACATTCCACTGCAATTCAAAATGACTTATTTTAATGTTATATAGCCACATGTTCAGCATACTGGCCTAGTTCAGCAATTGAGATCAGCAGATGCACTCTCACTAGAAGCACGCAAACACCCTGATGGTGGTGGGAGGAGCCATAAATGTACTTAGAGAGACGCAGGATCCCAGAGGTGAACAAGGAAGACATGCTGCCAATGCATTATCAGTAGAAGGCCTTCAGTTCTGGAACTGACTTCCTTTGTTGGTTGACAGTGCATACATTTGCTAACCTTCCAAGCGTGGTAGATGGCTCTTATGTCTATTCCATCTTTGTCCTGAAGAGTGGGGAAAATCCATTCGGGTTTGTTGGTGTGGGTCTTTTAGTTAAGCTTTTTGCTACACTGTATTTGTAAATGAATGTGTTCACTAGAAGCCAGAGGCAGACCAAGGGCAGAGTAGGCCCATTACTCAGTGAAGAGGGAAAGACAATAGTAGAAAAAACAGCAATGAACAAAATGTTGAATGCCTTTTTTTGTTTCAGTGTTCATCGAAAAGTTAGCAATGATTGGATGATTAACATAACAAATATCAGTGTAAAAGGTAGGATCTGAGGCTAAAATAAGGAAAGAACAACTTAAGAATTACTTAGACAAGTTAGATGTCTTCAAACCATCAGGGACAGATGAAATACATCGAAGAATACTTAAGGAACTGCCTGAAGTGATCTCTGAGCCATTAGCAATTATCTTTGAGAACTCATGGAGGATGGGAGAGGTCGCAGAGGATTGGAAAACGAAAAATATAGTACCGAGCTGTAAAAATGGAATAATAACAATAGACATAATAGACCAGTCAGTTTAACTTCGGTTCCCAGGAAGAAAATGGAAAAAAATGTCAAATAATCAATTTATAAGCACATAGAAGATAAATCCATGTTAATTGTTACTTATCACCTTATTGTCAGGTATAAACTATGTCAAACTAACCTAATATCCTTCTATGATAGGGTAACAAACCATGTGAATAAAGGTCTAGAAAATGTGACCTATGAGGAAAGATACATGGTAAATAGCCCAATGGCCTGTGATGGGATGTTAGATGGGGTGGGATCTGAGTTACTACAGTTACTTTCCTGGGTGTCTGGCTGGTGAATCTTGCCCATATGCTCAGGGTTTAGCTGATCGCCATATTTGGGGTCGGGAAGGAATTTTCCTCCAGGGCAGATTGGAAGAGGCCCTGGAGGTTTTTCGCCTTCCTCTGTAGCATGGGGCACGGGTCACTTGCTGGAGGATTCTCTGCTCCTTGAAGTCTTTAAACCACGATTTGAGGACTTCAATAGCTCAGACATAGGTGAGAGGTTTTTCGCAGGAGTGGGTGGGTGAGATTCTGTGGCCTGCGTTGTGCAGGGGGTCAGACTAGATGATCATAATGGTCCCTTCTGACTTTAATATCTATGAATCTATGAATTGGAAAAAAACTGTTTAGCCTGGAGAAGAGAAGACTGAGCAGGGACATGATAACAGTCTTCAAGTGAATAAAAGATTGTTTTAAAGAGGAAGGTAATAAATTGTTCTCCTTATCCACTGAGTTCAGAACAAGACGTAATGGGCTTTAACTGCAGCAAGGGAGATTTAGATTGGACATTAATAAAAACTTTCTAACTGTAAGGGTAGTTAAGCACTGGAACAAATTATCTAGGGAGGTTGTGGAATCTCCATCATTGGAGGCTTTTAAGAATAGGTTAGACAAACACCTGTCAAGAGTGGTCTAGAAAATACTTAGTTCTGCCTCAGTCTAGGGGATTGGACTAGATAACCTCCTGAGATCCCTTCCAGTCCTACTTTTCTATGATTCTATTCATCTGGATGTATGGGCACTGATTTGAAAACAATTACAAGTACTTTAGATACCATATAGTTATCTATGGTGTGTAGCTTAGGTACAGGGTCATTTGAGAGAAGGATGGGAGAGCCAATGCTTATAAAATAACACAACATCTATTTCGCATAAGTAATGAACCCAACTAATGAACTTGAGCATGTTTACTTGTTTCGCATGCTATTTTTATTTCCATGTATTTCTGTAATTCCCAGTTCCTGCTCAGTTCATAAGTGTTAAAATATATTAAGAAAACCAAAACAAATTCAGAAGCATCATAAAAAATCCTCCGCTTGAAATATTTGCTGACCAGTAGTCCAATAAAATAATCATATGAGCAGCCCTTACTCACCTGGTCAGCCTATGGAAGGCATTACTTGTGTATGGATTTGCAGGACCTGGCCCTAATTGTAGACTCAAACATATATGGACAATTTCCCGTAAATTGTGAAAATTTGAGAAATCTATCTATACAACTTATGATTTGTGGTTGATATTATGAAGTAATTTTGAAGTCAGCTCTCTTTCCAAGGCTGGGAAGGCGACTACAAGGTTACAGTTCTCAGGAGAGAGTGTTAGGGTCAGCACTTAAAGAGTGTGCCTAGGGACCCCAAGGCTAGGACAGTTCCTGGGCTTTGTTCAGTCTTTGGAGACGTAAAAATCCCAGGGATCCAGAGTCTGGAATTTCTGCTCATGGAAGTCTGGTGGGCATCCAGAGGTTCACCCATCACTACCAGCAACATAATTTTTGAATTAGATCCCTCCATAGGGTCAGGGACCCATAGCTGGGAAGGAAGGAAGATGTGGGCAAAAGAGACAATGTCAAGTGACGCACATTGAGCCCTTCAATTTGAGCCCCGCAGAAAAGCCAATAGAAAGAGAATGGTCTGCATTAACACTCCTGCTGTTCCATTCACTCTTGGTCAAATAACTCTTACAGAAGAGTAATCAGATTTTTAAAGTGAAAAATCAGACCACGTGTTATGGCAGGCATGCTGCGGATGTCTTTCGCAGGTCAGAGACACATGGTCAGGAGGACTGTGACAGCTTGTGTCAGGATCAGAGGAGAGTAAAAAGAGGGACCACTCTTCTTTCTCCTCATCCTTAGAAAGCAATGCTCCTTGCTCTTTTTTCCCCACCATCCTTTGAACTTAACACTCTAGAGAGAAAGGCAGGCTTAAGGACCAATGCAAAAGAAGGACTTAGTAGGACACCTCATGGGAATGGATAAGATCAGGGGACCACTGATATGACAGCCTTGAGGTCCACATGCATTCAACTAGCCTGCTATAAATGTTACCATCATAGCTGGCTGATGACACTTTTAGATGAACAGTTTGCTCAGATTTACTTTGTTTGTTTTTTTTTTGGTGTGTGTGTAAAATCAATAGGGTCAGTGAGACAGGAGCTGGACACATGGACTTTTAAGTTTTCAAGGACACCTGATCACTCTATCTAAGGAGAGCAGTAGCTTGACAAAGCCCTTAAAGTCTGGTTCCAATTATGCTGGGCTGTCAGGGAGGCTTGCAAGAGCATCATGGGAACTTTATACTGGCATGGAGTCACAGGGCCTCTAGATTGAAGGCCTTGGACATTTATGGATTCCTAAGGGTCCATGGTTTTGGGGGTGGAAGTGCTGCCCTTTTTACAGGGTGGCAGTAACTCCCATAACAGAATTATCTGGGAACAACTGCACAAGGGATATTCACTGGGCTTTGATATTAAACACAATTAACACACTTTGGCATCCAAATCATCAAACACTATAGACCAAATTTGACTCTCATTTACACCAGATCAAATCCAGACTTTAATCCTACGGACTTCAATGAATATACATCAGTTTAACAATACAGCAGAACTTGTCCCCAAGGCCTTTGTTTCTGCATTTTCCAGCAGGATGAACTCATTTGGATCTTCCTGGGACTTCAACTGTCTTGTTTCATGCTGAGCGTGCTTTTTAAATTACAAAAAATATAAAAATGAGATGTAATGTCTTTGCTAAGTATGAAACTTTCATTTAGATGTCCAACTAACAAATATAACTGAAAATATGTAGAGTGGCAATAGGTGATGTTGGCGGAAAATCAAAGTTGCTCCCTGTCTTCATTATACATTGTCCCAAAGGCCAAGATATATTGGTTGTGATTCAGCTTGAATCTACCAACTCCACCCAATCAGTCAGAAAGGTCACACTGGAGCAAAAAAGGCATTTTCTTTTCCAAGTGTTTGGGTTTGTTAAAAATAACAATGAATTCAAGTCTTCCACTAGACAACACATCAGGCTGGCTGATTAAGGACTCAGTCTAACTTCAAACTAAACTTTTGCCTTAGATTTCAGTGGGAGCAGGAGCATACCTTAAGAGCATGTTTTACCAAGAAAATAAGGGTATTTTTTAAATCATGCAGCATAGAGTCAGCACATCAAAATGTAACTTCACCATAAATTGGACAAATAGAAAGGAAAAAGGAAAGATAATGCATAATGTGAAAAATAAAGGGAATTAAAGATTCCACCACAGCAGTAGTAAATGAGTCCATTTGCTAATTACCTTCACAGTTAAAAATGTGTGCCTTATTTTTACTTCCAGACAGCGAAGTTTCAGCTTCTCATTCTTTTCATTCTCCTTCCTGCTCTCTCTCCCTATTTTCTGTTGACTCCCTTCACTTAGCACTCTTCTTCACCCTCAACTCTTTCTCTCCACTCTTGGAATATTTCACACCCATACACCATCTTTAATGATATGTATCACACAAGCAATCCAAACTGAAACTACCAAATTACATGTAAAAAAAATACATCTCGGTTGCAGGTGGTGAAACTACCAAATGAAACCAGGGCTCCACTTTTTGCCTTAGCTATGCCATTATTTTTGCATACCATGGATAGAAAATGTGGTTGGTCTGAGCTAAACAAACAAACAAAAAACTTTTCAGATACTGTAGCTTTTGCTTTTTTCTTGGAATTAATTTTGCATGAACTAAATTCTCTAGATCCTGTTTATTGGCCCAATGACTGTATATATTTCTTTGTGCAATAGCCAATGAATGGAAGGATTTAGCTTTCCTGGAAGAAGTAGAAATTTGCAAATCAAATGTGAATACATTTTATATTTTAAAGATCGGCTTATATTTTGTGAGTAATGGCATTGTTTATTTCTGTCAGTAAAGCATTGTGTTTCTGGTAAAGAGGACCACCATGTAAATATATCTTGTATTATGCCTTAGTGCAAAATATATAGACTTGCAGATATAGTATCTGGTTGTCAGTTTAAAACACAGTTTTGTTTTGTTTAGTATCTGTCATATAAACTGTAACCCAAGATAGGCTACATAGTAAAATAGCACAGTTGTAGAGCCAAATAATATAAATACAGGAAGAGGGAAACAACAGGCAAGTAAGAAAAGGTAGGCTTTAAAAGAGACCGTGAGAGAAAGGATTAAAGAAAAGATGTTCCAGCTTATACGTTTTGCAGAGGAGAAGGCTCTTGCATAGCAAACTGAGATTTTGGGAAAAGTCAGTGAGCAGGATGATGGCAAATGAGAAGAGGTAGAGATACAAGGCATATGAGTCAAAAAGTTAAAGGTTGGTTTATAAAGAAGAGTTATAACTGGGTGACATATGATATGAAAAAAAAATACTTCAGGGGTAAATGTCCAAGTGATTTCTCATTGTTTCTTCTTCACTGAATGTGGAAGGAAGCTACTGCACATAATAACTGTGTAAGGAAGTTGGCTATACAATTCTTGCAATTATAATATTAAAAAAGAATATGCAACAGTGATCCATCTTTTCTTGTCTGGTATAATTCTCCAAAGATTCATTGACTGGATAGATTTTTTATCATTGATTCATGCAATGACATGTGTAGACTAGGAATTGTGGAGTCTACAAAAGAGATTGAACAAGTATAAAGCGGATGCTAAAAAGGAACATTGCTTAGACAATAAAAAAACAAGCCATGTGCATAGAATGCTAAGTGAGAGTCATAGTTTTAAGGGCAGAAGGGACCACAATATTACCTTGTCTGACCTCCTCTATATCACAGGCTACAGCACCTGCCAGCACCAGCACACTAAACCAAATAACCAAAATTAGACCAAAATATTACAGCCCATAGGACAGTACACTGTTATGTGGCAGAAGGAGAGAATGGGGGTGGAGGGTGGCTGAGCTTCACCATTATCTCTGCAGTGACATGGAATTTAGTCAGATATCCCCAGATAATCATGGCAAGTGACCAGCATTCCACATTGCAGAGGAAATAAAAAAAAATCTGATCTGGGGGAAAATTCTTTCCCAACCCACGTAATGGCATCCAGTTAGACCCTGAACACATGATCAAGAACCAGCCAGCCAAACACCAGAGAGAGAGAGAGAGAATGCTTGCTGCCAACTCAGATCACCCCATATAGTGTCCCATCTCCACTCTGATGCTCTGAAGGAAGGGCACACAAAAAAAAAAAAGAAAAAGAAAAAAGAATGCATAGTCTCTTCCTGACCCCTACCAGTGACCAGCTGAAGTCTGGAAGCATTAAGCTTAGGAACATAAGAAATAAACCAGATGGTACCCCCCAAGGCTTCCATGCTGTGCTCCCCATCATCACAAGCAACCCCATCATACAATACCATTCATACATTTGTCCAGCTCTTTCTTAAAACTAATAAAGTTGTTCCCCTGCCCTCCCCGCCCCCCAACACCTATTGGGAGGCTGTTCCAGAACCTCACTCCTCTGATGGTTAGAAACCGTCTTCTAATTTCCAGCATACATTTGTTCCTGGCCTGTTTTTACCCATTTATTCTTATGTCAACATTGTCCTTTAGCTTAAATAGCCTTTCACCCTCCATGGTGTTTGCCTCAGAATGTATTCTGAGCGTAATCATACCTCCTGTCACCCTTCTTTTGCTGAACTAAACAAGCCAAACTCTTCCAGTCTCCTCTCATAAGATAAGCCTGCCATTCCCCGATCGTTCTTGCATCGCTTCTCTGCACCTGTTCCAGTGTGCATTCATCTTTCTTCAATGTGGATGACCTGAATTATACACAGTATTTCAATAAAGGTCTTACCAGTATCAGTTGTAACAAACAAGAGTGTTAAATAAAGATACCCATTCTAAATGAATGACTTTATGTAAGCCGGTTTCAGAGTAGCAGCCGTGTTAGTCTGTATTCGTTAGACTGTATTCGCTAAAAGAAAAGGAGTACTTGTGGCACCTTAGAGACTAACAAATTTATTTGAGCATAAGCTTTCGTGAGCTACAGCTCACTTCATCAGATGCAGTCAGTGAATGCATTTTTTTCCACTGAATGCATCCAATGAAGTGAGCTGTAGCTCACAAAAGCTTATGCTCAAATAAATTTGTTAGTCTCTAAGGTGCCACAAGTACTCCTTTTCTTTTTATGTAAACCATATGTCATAGTAAATGTACATAACTTCAGCTCTCAACCAGTGTTCAGGGAATAATCAGAAATGATCAGAAATTTCCTCAGCACTGATGATAACTCAAACTATCATTATAGCCACACTTCTTATTGTACCAGATACCAAAGGCTGAAGTACCTCCATTAGAGATCTCATCCTGCATAAAGAACATCTTTGTCATTGTTTGTAGGATGATGCCCTAATTGGGTATATAAGAACTGGGCAACTTTTCATTGGATTCAGTAGAACTCTTCTTTTTTTTAGAAACAATGTTATTAAAGCTGGGTGAAAAGGTTTATCTGTAAAGTTAAATCATTAAATTTGCCATTTTTATTAAAAAGGGAAAACGATATAACCTTTCTGGTGCATTCCTTTTGAGATGAAGAAAAAGCAAGTTTTGTCAACATGAACTGTGCTTCACTTATCAAAATCTGTAATTGCACTTTGAAGGAAAAGAGAAATGAATGTCAAAAGGAAAAAATTCAAATTTTTCTTGATCTATTTTTGTGATCTGAATCTTAGCCATAGGATTGACAACAACTGCCATAATAAAAGGGAGAATTTACAAAGGAGACTGGATAGTATTTAAACCTTACAAAACTGTGTGTGAATGTGAGGGGGGGAATGTTTGCCCAAAATTTTACCAAGAATGTGTTTCTTTGATGTTTTAGAATTGGATACAGTTCAGAACAGATGCTGTGTAGGAGTATCTGGGGCTTTGCAGAGGAGAAGAAGAGAGAAAAGTCATATGAAGAAATAAACCACTTATCAGTAACTTCACCACCTGCAATCTAGATGTATTTTTTTACATGTAATACATATTATATGTCCAGAGCTATATTACGATAAGCATGGATGCATATATGGAGGAGTAGCACCTGAGTGGTTGTGGTTAGAGACGTTACATTTGCGGAGGGTGAAAGTAGGCATAATGGACTTCATTCTGATCTCACTTACTGATGCACCAGCGCAAAGTGAAGAGAATGGAGTTACACTGAGGTAAAATCAGTTTAACAGTAGAATCAGGCCTATCTGTGCCTTTTAGGGCACTAGAGAGATTATGTGCCCAGTAATAGCAATCACCAGTACATGCAGATGTATGTGGGAGAGTAGGGTGGGGACAGAAAGCGTCCTGGCCACACACTCATGCCTCTTTCAGTATATGCAGCATTGCTGGAAATGCTAGTCAGACCTCTCAGATGTGCTAACAGAAACACTATGGCTGTTTCCCGAGGGGGCATGTGGGTGTGGGTGACTGGCTCCTCTCCACTCCTTCTGCCAGTATCCCTGTGTGTACATGTGTGTGTGTACCCTTCCTGTTGCTCTCATGATGGAAGCATTGGCCCCCTGACCCTCCTGCACGGGCACACATACAGGCAACTTCAGATTAGCCCCAAACTGTAAAAGAGAAAGAGATTCAGCAACTATGGCTGCAGTATGGACAGAGCCACTGACATTAAGACAGTGGCAGCAATGGGGACAGGGGTGGATGCTGAAAGTATGACATCACTGGGCGACAGATGCTAAACTCATGGCAGCAGTAGGGTCAGGGGCAAATGCTTCCATCATGACTGCAGCAGTTAGGGAAGATACTGAAATCACAACAGCCACACTGGAGACAATGAACAATGTTAAAACTGCAGTGGCAGCAGTAACGTATAGGGTAGGAAATGCATGTCCTTTTCTAACCCCTAAGAGCTACTCGCATAATATGTGCTGCCTTCTGCCACTGTTCTGTACGGCTGTATGTACTTACAAGCAGCAGTCTTGGCACCAAATACAGCAATTGTTCTTAGTATTTTATTGATATTATTTTGTGTGAGTGTGTGGGGGGAGGGATTCTTGTCATATATTTATACATATTTTACATATATTTTTATATAAAATACCTCTGCTGCGGTTTAAGATTCAGCAGTTTCCAGGCTTAACTTGAAAACTGTGGAAAAAGAGGCTCTTCTTTTTGGACCTTCAAAGAAAAAAAAAAAAAGACCAGTCTGTTTGTATTCAAAACCTAACATGGTAGTTCCCTATTGCCTGTGAAGGAGAAAGTTTAAAGCTGCAGGCTTTCCATTCATGTCTATGGACTCCATGGCTTCAGAATAAACACCCTCAGAGCTGATTTATTATCCCCCAAAGCCTGTATTATGTTCTTTCTATCTCCATAAATAGATAAGTAAGAAATATAAATAAAACATCAGATGAAAAGAATGTAAAGCAGCATGATAGAATATGAAAGACAAAAAGAGGGGAGATAAAGGATTCTGTGTGTGGAGAAGTGAGAAACAAATGTCACTTCTAGATTTTGGGAAATCCAATTAGACATTCTATTTCTATGTGAGATTTAATATATTACAGAATTATGTGTCTGGCTCATAACTCATGCAAGTAAGAGAATTCAGAAGCTAAGGCTGACACTGGCATGTAACTCACCCTAGTATGCCCAGCAATATTGCAGGGCTGTCAGAAGAGTAGGAGATTTTATGTTTCATTGCAAAAATCACTTGCTTGGTCTCACTTACCCTTCCTTATACCCAGAACATTAATTGAACCCCTTAGTCCAACTATAGGTACTGTTTATCTTACAAATAACAATGTAACCAACTGCTGAACAAATGCACATGTCCAAATGTTCTTTCCACATCACTGTCACTGGCTGAATGGTTCTTTCCACATCACCCAAAAGGCTTTCTTTCCCTCCTCAGCAATTGTTTTCCTTTCCTGCAGCATTCCTGGTGTTCCCTTTACACGATTCAGTGGATGTGTGATCTGTGCACTGGATGCAGCTGTCTGTAGTATTCATATTCAGCTACCATGCCCTTTGAGACTTACCAAATGGACACATTACATTATGGGGAACCTCTGACCAAGTAAGTTAAGGAGCATATGAAGTTGAATAGAGCAGCAGACCAGACCCTCTGATGAGTAGGTAAGAGTCTCAGGGCCGGGAACAGCCCCATTGATTTCAGTGGGAACTTCAGATTCACAGAGAATGAGGGAGTTTATTGTGAATCAAGGGGATACTTCTGATGCTCAAGGATATGAAGTGGGAGTCAGAAAGAGGGTCAAGGTCCAGTGAAAGGGGAAAGAAATTTTTGCTATGGATTGGAAGGGATATGACAGAGAAGAAGGGAAATCTCAACCATGTTGATAAGTTTGGTATCCAGGATAGTATCCAATATCCTGTTGCTAACTGTACCAAACCTCTATCAACAATAAGAGAAAAAGCTACTGAAGCTATGAAAAATATTGTGATATTGTACCATGCTGTTGTTGTAACAAGTTTGTGAATCTGCAAAATATATTAAAAAAACCTCTATTAAAAGAAACACATTAAAAGAATCTCAAGGCCAATTCTAAATGTTTTAATGGCCCCCAACCCAGACAGATCCTGTGTTTAGGAAAACTGCTCTAAAGATTTGCTTCTTTAGTATTTTTTAAATAACATAATTTTAAATACTTTACAAAGTGAAAAGAATGAACTGAATTATGCCCACAATATCAAGTTTATATTTTTCAGTGAATGTAGGGCAGAGGAAAATTACCAAATCCACAGCCACAGGACAAATACAGTTTGGTTAGCAGCAGGGAGATCTTCCTACACTGCTTCATCTCTGTGCCTCAATTTAACTTGCAGGGACCACCTCGTAGAGGTGAGAGCAGAGTTCAATCCGGGCCTCAATTCAGCACAGCACTTACATTTTATGCTGTATTGGGATGGTTTTCTGAACAGGGTACTGAGTCTTCATTCTCTGTGAGAAGAACTTCAGCAAAGATGCCCATTCTTAGTTCCCATTTCTCAAGGTTCCTTCCCCACTCTGAACTCTAGGGTACAGATGGGGGGACCTGCATGAAAGACCCCCTAAGCTTATTCTTACCAGTTTAGGTTAAAAACTTCCTCAAGGTAGAAACTTTGCCTTGTCCTTGAACCGTATGCTGCCACCACCAAGCTTTTTAAACAAAGAACAGGGAAAAAGACCACTTGGAGATGTCTTCCCCCAAAATATCCCCCCCAAGCCCTACTCCCCCTTTCCTGGGGAAGGCTTGATAAGAATCCTCACCAATTTGTACAGGTGAACACAGACCCAAACCCTTGGATCTTAAGAACAATGAAAAAGCAATCAGGTTCTTAAAAGAAGAATTTTAATTAAAGAAAAAGTAAAAGAATCACCTCTGTAAAATCAGGATGGTAAATACCTTACAGGGTGATCAGATTCAAAACATAGAGAATCTCTCTAGGCAAAACCTTAAATTACAAAAGACACAAAAACAGGAAAATAGATTGCATCCAGCACAGCTTATTTTACCAGCCATTAAAACAAAAGAAAATCTAACACATTTTCTAGCTAGATTACTTATAGATTACATACTATCTTTACAGGAGTTGTAAATCTGCATTCCTGATCTGTTTCCAGCAAAAGCATTATACAGACAGACCAAACCCTTTGTTCCCCCCACTGTCCCCGCCACTCCAAATTTGAAAGAATCTTGTTCTCTCATTGGCCATTTTGGGTCAGGTGCCAGCAGGGTTACCTTAGCTTCTTAACCCTTTACAGGTGAAAGGATTTTGCCTCTGGCCAGGAGGGATTTTATAGCACTGTATACAGAAAGGTGGCTACCCTTCCCTTTATATTTATGACACTCATTGTAGAAGGAGGGGATCAGTTCTTTAAAATGCCCATTTGTAGCCTTTTAAAATTGTCAAATACAGTTGAGCAAACCTCTAGGAATCTGAGTTTTGAACTGAAGCATTTGTTCCTGGGTACAGCTACTGTGCCCTGGATTATTTAGCTTATATTGTCTCTTTGCAGTTCATCCATGCAATCACAGCGTAACAGGTGAGCATTAGTGGAGCAAAGTTGAATGTGAAGGAAAGCACAAGCACTCTTTTGAGAGAAATAAAAACACATTGTCTGCCAACTTAGCACCAACAGGGATAGTTCGGCTTTATACACTGTCCAGCAAACTGCATGCCCTATTTAGCAAAGAAAATATGTAAAAAAATATATATATTTGGAACTTAATGATTTCTATTTGAATGTAATAAATGAAATTGCTATATTGATCATGTGAATGACATCCCATGTCTGGTGTCATCTCTCTGTACAAGTTCAACAGTGCTGTTAGGAGAAAATATGCTCTGTTCAAATGAATTTTCTGCTGAATGTATTCCTCTGAAGTGTGCAACACAGAAAATGAGTAAATCTCAAAAAGGTTTTCTGTTCAGGAAATTTAGTATGTGGGTACTACCACTGGAAATGTTACAAATGACTTATTTTTAAAATGTAGTCTCTTAGGGTATTCAGCTGGGACCATGCTTTCCACTGCAGTTAAACAGACATGTGCTAGCTCTGCTCAGGATAGTGTGCTAAAAATAGCAGTGTTTCCAGGGGTAGCACAGGCAGTGGCTTGGGCTAGCCACCTGAGTACATAGTAAGGGGGTCTGGGCAGATTTGTACTCAGGTGGCTAGCTCAATCTGCCATCCTTACTACTTTCCCTCGCTGGTGACTCTGCTATTTTAAATGTACTAGCTCCAGCAGAGCTACCATGTGTGTCTACCCAAGCTGGGAAGTACAGTCCCAGCCGCAGCATAGATGTATCCTCATTCTCACCTGTTCTTTGACTCCCTTTAGCTAACACATAGCTGTGTTGTTGTCGGACTTCTAAGGGCTTATCTACATGATCAGTTAGTGACCAGCAGGCCAGCTGTATATCTACAACACTCCAGCCTGCCATCCACTAACTGGCTGTGTGGATCCTGCTATCATGCACTAAAAGATTCAAATTGTGAGAGGTCCATGTAATTTTAGACTAAACACAAGTATTATTGATCATAACTGTTTAGATTTATGCCAAGGAAAGCCAAAATGGAGTAGGCCTTCTTCAGTGAAATGCTGAAACACAAGTGTTTCGCTGGCAACATACATTCCCCAGTCCTGCTGCCCAGAAACATTAGCCAGCCTCGCTCCTCCTGTGCAGTTCCCACAAAGGGTTGTCTGAATCCTCTCATGGCCTGGTATGCTTCAGCAGGGATTCAGCAGCTCTCTGGAGGACTATCTCAAGTTCATCAGGGAAAGTGTTTAGTAAATTCTTAGATTTTAAGGCCAGAGCAGCTATTTTCATCATTTACTCCAGCCTCCTGCATAACACAGGCCATATAATTTTACCCAGTTATTCCTGCAACAAGCTAACATCTATTAGTTGAGCCAGAGCAGTAGTTCTCAACCGGGGGTATACAAAGGTCTTCCATGGGGTACATCAACTTATCTAGATAGTTACCTAGTTTTACAACAGGCTACAAGAAAAGTACTAGCAAAGTCAGTACAAACTAAAATTTGATATGGACAATGACTTGTTTATACTGCTCTATATACTATACACTGAAATGTAAGTACAATATTTATACTCCAATTGATTAATTGTATAATAATATGGTAAAGTGAGAAAGTAAGCGACTTTTCAGTAACAGTGTGCTGCAACACTTTTGTATGTTTATTTCTGATTTTGTCAGCAAGTAGTTTTTAAGTGATATGAAACTTGGGGGCATGCAAGACAAATCAGATTCCAGAAAGGGGTATAGTAGTCTGGAAAGGTTGAGAGCCACTGAGCTAGAACATACCTTTTAGAAAGACATCTGATCTTGATTTAAAGACTTCAAGAGATAGAGAATCCACCACAGCAGTAGTAAATGAGTCCAATTGTTAATTACCTTCACAGTTAAAAATGTGTGCCTTATTTTTACTTCCAGACAGTGAAGTTTCAGCTTCTCATTCTTTTCATTCTCCTTCCTGCTCTCTCTCTCTATTTTCTGTTGACTCCCTTCACTTAGCACTCTTCTTCACCCTCAGCTCTTTCTCTCCACTCTTGGAATATTTCACACACACACTCCATCTTTAATGATTTGTATCACACTAGCAATCCAAACTGAAACTACCAAATGAAACCAGGGCTCCACTGTGTTGGACATTTTACAAGCATATAGTAAAAGAGTTTCCCCCCCAATTTGCTCACAATCTAAATAGAAAAAGCAGATGAGAAGAAAGAGAAGCACAGACAGGTAAAGTGACTAGTTGAGGGTCACACAGAGGATCAATAGTACGTTCAGAATAAAACTCAAATCTCCTGACTCCCAGTCCAGTGTTCTATCCACTGGATCACATTGCTACTCTCTACCTCCACAGGATATCACTATCAGAGCTTCAGTCAGGTGCATGGGAAATTCCTAAGGACTATAGAGAAGAAGTGAGGTTAAGACAGTGAAGCTGATGGCAAATCTCTCTTCTAACTCACTTCTATCTACGGAGCACTATTAGATGATAATGGCTAGATAGGTGGTGAGCCTAAGCTACTCATACTGAAATGTGTAGTTATCTTAAAAAAATCCCTCATCTGGGTTGCTAAAAATTCTAATATGTGCAAAACATATTCACACTTATGTAACCCTGTCCTCCCTCTCAATCCTGTTTATTATTATAAAGTGATTTTATAGTAAGTCCTTTAGTACAGGGACTGTCTTTTATCCTAGGCCTGAACCAAAGCCAGCAATGTCAATGGAAAAACTTCCATTCGTTGTACTGGACTTTGGATCAGGCCCTATGTTTGTACAGCCATTTAACACAACACAGCCCTAACTGGGACCTGTAGATGCTACTTTAATATAATGAAGAACTGTTCTTAAATCCAGTTATTTGATAGCTGGAATTTAAGACCATTCCCCATTCTTAGCATAGTGAAGGTCTTGAGGCAAGTATCAGCTAAAGAGAGTTTATAATAGCCTTTTAAAAACAAAACTTTGGAAAATATAATAAAACCAAGGATTCTATGTGCTGTTTGTATTATAAGTGAACGAAGCAGTAGGATATATCAAGTTCAGAGCAAGTTAAGATTACGGAACCATTTCTAAATTTTAGGAGCTCTTCAGGATTCTTAGACGTTCGGTAGAGTTTAACGTTTAGAACTTAAGGAAGCACAGAATCATTTCAAATTACTGAAGTGTTTAAATATTTAGTACATTCATACAGAAATCACTCAATTGCCCTTTTCTTAAAGCAAGTCATTCACATTTTTAAAATCTAAAAAAATAAAATAATAATAACCAGAAAGAAATGAAACCAAAAACAATAAAAGAAGAGTATCAAAATTAAAATGCCAAATTAGCTCAAAATCATAATTTATACCAGTTGTCTGTTATAGCAGGTGATAAATTGTGTTGCTTTCTATCAGTTTTATATGCTCTCCTGAATCTGCTATACCATGCACTGTGTCAGTAATTAGCACCCAAAGTCAATTTATTAGTTTGAAAACCTATTCTTTACTATAACAGTCTAAATGAAAATTGCATCATCATTTCTTTAGCTATTTCTGAGAAGCTTATGCATTTGATGCTGATGCTTGTTTGCAGCTGTGCCAGAAAAATCAAAACATGTAGGGGAGAGGTTGTAACTTGGAGTAGAAAAAATGCTACCTAAAACACAGCTAGAGATCAAAGAATTTCACTGTTCTCAATAATATTGTGAAGGGCTTGATTCTATTTTCTGCTGCATAATCCTGGCACAACCATCACCTCGTCTTGGCAGAAATCAAACCCTCCCCTCACTCTTCCTTCTTCCTACAAACAAAGCCATTCTCATAGACTTGTCCACTGAAACACATGAACCCTGTTGGCTTCCAAACCCCCTGGGCTAGGAAAACAACCATTCCTCAGGTGGAGGATCTGCTAGAACACTGTTATCATCAGCTTTTCACTCCAAGAGGTGACAGACAACCTTACCAGCCTAATGGTCACCTGCACAGGTCCCAGTACTGCATCACCTGCACAGGTCACAGTAACTCTCTGTTGAACTTAGGTAAATATGAGCTCAGGAATCTGAAACATGGATGGAGGAATATTTGATATGAATTTAGCTCAATGTAGCATAAGGAATTCATATAAAATTATGTCACAGTAGTGAATATGACTAAAATATCAGCAAGTTTGCAGATGACACTAAACTGGGAGGAGAGGTAGATACGCTGGAGGGTAGGAATAGGATACAGAGGGACCTAGACAAATTGAAGGATTAGGCCAAAAGAAATCTGATGAGGTTCAACAAGGACAAGTGCAGAGTCCTGCACTTAGGACGGAAGAATCCCATGCACCGCTACAGACTAGGGACCGAATGGCTAGGCAGCAGTTCTGCAGAAAAGGACCTAGGGGTTACAGTGGATGAGAAGCTGGATACGAGTCAACAGTGTGCCCTTGTTGCCAAGAAGGCCAATGGCATTTTGGGATGTATAAGTAGGGGCATTGCCAGCAGATCGAGGGACGTGATCGTTCCCCTCTATTCGACACTGGTGAGGCCTCATCTGGAGTACTGTGTCCAGTTTTGGGCCCCACACTACAAGAAGGATGTGGAAAAATTGGAGAGTCCAGCGGAGGGCAACAAAAATGATTAGGGGACTGGAACGCATGAGTTATGAGGAGAGGCTGAGGGAACTGGGGATGTTTAGTCTACGGAAGAGAAGAATGAGGGGGGATTTGATAGCTGCTTTCAACTACCTGAAAGGGGGTTCCAAAGAGGATGGCTCTAGACTGTTCTCAGTGGTAGCAGATGACAGAACAAGGAGTAATGGTCTCAAGTTGCAGTGAGGGAGATTTAGGTTGGATATTAGGAAAAACTCTTTCACTAGGAGGGTGGTGAAACACTGGAATGCGTTACCTAGGGAGGTGGTGGAATCTCCTTCCTTAGAAGTTTTTAAGGTCAGGCTTGACAAAGCCCTGGCTGGGATGATTTAGTTGGGGATCGGTCCTGCTTTGAGCAGGGGGTTGGACTAGATGACCTCCTGAGGTCCTTTCCAACCCTGATATTCTATGATTCTATGATTCTAAAAGTTTCTGCTTAGTCATCCCTTAGTATCCATCAAATCACCAAAGGAACTGTCTAGAATAATAAGCCACCTTAAAAATCCATATTGCTTCTGACCCCCAGTCTGACTGTCACTGTAAGGATGAGTAACTCTAATGAACTTCAGGTTTTGGTTCTGATGTTCATAACAAGGTTTGATAAAGCAAATTCCTCCTGTCACCTTCACTCCAAAGACTGAGTTTCAGTGCATATGATTCTTCTTGGATGTCCAGAGAAGCAGTTGAGTTCAACTGTGTCCTGGAGATAGTCTCTCAGTCCAAAGGGCTCGGGCATAACATTATAACACATTTGCCAAAGTGATTCTCACAATGTTGGGGATCACAACACAAAGCTGTCTGGTTAGAATGGCTTCAGAATTCAATCAGACTGTTTCATCAACCCTACATATTAGGCATTTTGTTCTTGGGAATACTATGGGCCCTACTATACCATTAGCTTTTGTGCAAAATGTTCATTGTCTTCAACAGAAAGCAACATCACTTGAGGGGGGAGGGGGATCGATCTAAGTTACTCAACTTCAGCTATGTGAATAACATAGCTGAAGTCAGGTTTCAGAGTAGCAGCCATGTTAGTCTGTATCCGCAAAAAGAAAAGGAGTACTTGTGGCACCTTAGAGACTAACAAATTTATTTGAGCATAAGCTTTTGTGAGCTACAGCTCACTTCATCAGATGCATGCAGTGGAAAATAGAGTGGGGAGATTTTATATACACAGAGAACATGAAACAAAGGGTGTTACCATCCAGACTGTAATGAGAGTGATCAGGTAAGGTGAGCCATTACCAGCAGGAGAGAAAAAAAAACCTTTTGTAGTGATAATCAAGGTGGGCCATTTCCAGTAGTTGACAAGAACTTGTGAGGAACAGTGGCGGGGGGGGGGGGGGGGAAATAAACATGGGGAAATAGTTTTACTTTGTGTAATGACCCATCCACTCCCAGTCTTTATTCAAGCCTAATTTAATGGTGTTCCCCATGTTTATTTTTCCCCCCTACTGTTTCTCACACGTTCTTGTCAACTGCTGGAAATGGCCCACCTTGATTATCACTACAAAAGGTTTTTTTCACTCCTGCTGGTAATAGCTCACCTTACCTGATCACTCTCGTTACAGTCTGTATGGTAAAACCCATTGTTTCATGTTCTCTGTGTATATAAAATCTCCCCACTGTATTTTCCACTGCATGCATCCAATGAAGTGAGATGTAGCTCACGAAGGCTTATGCTCAAATAAATTTGTTAGTCTCTAAGGTGCAACAAGTACTCCTTTTCTTATAGCTGAAGTCAGCATACTCAGATCAACTTACCGTGGTGTCTTCACTGTGGTGAGTCGACTGCTACCGATCCCCCATCAACTCCACCTGCACCTCTCGTGGAGCTGGAGTCGAAGGGAGAGCGCTCGGGGGTCGATTTATTGTGTCTAGACTAGACGTGATAAATCAATCCCCGTGGGATTGATCACTGCCAGCCAGTCCGGCTGGTAGTGTAGACATACTATTAGACTATAAACTGAAAAGAAAGAACTAACAAGTTTTCCAGTGAACACAGGAATTGTGTTCTAGGAAAACTTTTTAATGAAATTACAACTGAATCAGGAATAGAACATCTCTAAGTTCTTTCTATGCCTATGCATTCCTGTGACATTCTTATGAGTCCAAAACAAAGCCTCAATATCTCTCATTATAGGAGGTTGGATTAAATGAAATTGGGTCTAGCAGCTTAATTGTAGCACGGCTTTTGGCCAGTAGATAGAATTTAAGTCAAAAGATGCTTTCCAGCCCATTGTAGCTTCTGTATGGATGAACCCCCTGCACACACACACCCATGTACTGAATAGCTCCAGTAAACTACATCAATAAAGAACAGGGACTTAATGACTTTCATGGCTGAAATCAATTTTTCTTGCTTCTGCTGTAATCAGTCTATTGGAATTATAATTAAAGAAGCTCCAGTAGCAACACTAGTAGTTAAGGTCTATCAGTGTGTCCATTACATACACCTATTTTCAGGGGTTTACAACTCACCCATCTAAATTAACTTCAGGCAGAAACTTGGCACCAAAGTTTTAGCTCTGGAAGTGTGTTTTTATTTTACTTTATTGTACCAAATTTGGCACCCAGCAATCTGGCCATTTTTAAATTGCAAAAGAGGTAAGATTAAAAAAAATTAATCTGCTTTGTAATTTTACATGCTTTTAATGCTCCTATCACTCTAACATGGCTTCAGACAAATTGCTGGCAAATCATTCATAGTGCAAATTTATCATAGCTCCTGTTCTGATTAAAAATAAATATAGTAACAAAAATAAAATGATTCAAGCAATCAAGCTATTATTTCATCTTGAAAAGTTCATGAGGATTATTAGTGAGCCCTAGTGATGTTCATGTGCAGTAGTGGCATTAGCATAATAGAAAGGTCATTACAGAGGTGGGAATTTGTAAAATCCACATTCGAAAGAGCTATCAGTGAGCTTTTATGGTCTGTTTTGTCAAAAATCTGAAGGAAGAAATCCCCCTAAGTAAATTTTTGGAATCAGTAGTATCTATCATGCCAAAGATCCGTAAATTATGCAACTGTTTTGGGTGTGAAAGTCCCGTATATCTATGATAATCTCAAGGAGCATGGGCGAATCCAGGTTCTGAGTAACAGTGTTACAGACAGTGGGGGCTTCTAACACAAAAAGAAAGGATCTTTTCCCCCCTTTGATTTTAATGTGAAAATGAATGTGGCACGTGGAATTATTTAATTTTGTAAATCTTGGGACTTGAGGGAACTCTAAGAAAAATAATTATATTTAGCACTGAACTTTTACACCATACTTGATAAAAAGTAACTATTCAACCCTCACAACAACTTTATTAAGCATTATTATCCCCACTGCACAGATGACCAAGCTGAGACAGAATAGTTCAAAGCCATAGAGTGAGATAGAGTTAGGCCTCAGGAGCCCTATTCTTCCCGAATACAAATAACTCCCATTGACTTTAATAGGAACTATTTGTACCCTGCAGTGGAAGAATTAGGTTTCAGCCTTGTATGACTCTCAGTCCCATCCTTATTCCTCTGGTAGTTCATGCTGTCACTCAGTCAAGAGTTCTTTGATTTCTTAGCTACACCCTTGTAAAGCTCTTTAAAAAATAATAGGACCAGGCCATCAGTGATAGAGTGTAAGAAGAGGGATGGGTAGGGGATCCCTCTGAGGTCCTGTGCATCCCAGGGAGCTGAATTCCTGAGTGAGTAATTGCAAGTAGCTTTCTTTCTAGTTGGTGTATGTATGAGAAAAGGCAATTAACACTGCTCCCAGAATCAGCTAGTGTGGGCAGATGTCCTCTGTTACCTTAATGATCTTAATTTACCAATTAAGAAAACCTATAAAAAGGGATTTTAGCTGACTTTAAATGCAAAAGGAGGTTAGAGGAATGATAACAGAGCTTTGCTTGAGGGTATGTCAAAAAACATTATACTGAGCTATGTATGGTAACTTTTTGAAAAGAATCTGGTTGTTTTATTTTAGCCTTAATTGAACTGCTAGCTATGGGAGACAGACTCTGATTAGTAACACCAGACTGTGATATTTAAACAATGGTTTACTGTATACCTCAGTGCATGGAATCTGTATGCCTGTAATAATTTAATGTTAGTATCAGATTTTTGTTCAGAACTGTTAATAAAAGGTTAAAAAGGATCAAGACCATCTTTCAATGGAAAGCTGTAATGAGAATCAAGCACATAAGAAAAAGCAAATTATGAAAAAGAGGTTAGGTTCAGTTTCATGTTTTCTGTACAGAAGAGACAAGCAGCTTTGCTTATTTTTAATCTTCTTTTCAAATAACCCCTTTTGTAAATGACCAAGGTTTAGTGCTATCATGCAAGCGCTCTGCATTCATATATCAAGTCTGGGATTTCATTCCCTGGAACCCATTCAGCTCTTGGGGTGAATTGGCCTTATGACACTCAGTGATTTCTTACTACATAGGAGTGTTATAGAAAGGACTTCAAAGAAAGTGTCAGTGAGGCCTAGAGCGTCAGAAATCTGGTTCCTCAGTGAGAGGAAGGAGGAAAGTCATCAGGAATCAAATATCTTATAAGAAATCTGAAGGGGGTGAATCTGATGGAGCCTCAGGTTTTGAAAGCCTTTCTAACTAACTTTGTGGTTGATAAAACTAATGTATGACTATACAAAATTTTAAACCTATTTTTTTCATGAGTGAGTCAATTAAAATATACACATGCATTTGAAAATAAGGGTGTATTTTTCTTTTTTATTATTATTAATATTTAGTAAGCACGCAGCAATCAGGTTGGGTATGGAAAAGGCACCTCACTTTTTATTAACTGTATAAACCCTTATGTCAGTCTGAGGCTGCTCGGGCATGTGGAAACATTCACTTCACATGAGTTCTAAGGTAGCCAAAATGATCTCATCCATGCCTAATACTTTGGTATTTTTTATTGTATTTATAGTAAGGGTCCATATTAAGTATAGCTTATAATAATGCTTCTACAGTATTGTGTTCTGCTACTGGAGAGTAACTGTAAGGTGAAGGCTAGGCTTTCAGGAAAGTTCATAGGTATAAATCCCTACCTTTTTCTTCCTAACCTTGAATATCAGTTTCTACTCAGAGTGCTGGTAGGGAAAGCAAAGGAGCGCACAACAAGTGGTGAGAGAGATGGCAATTGCATGAATTTGGGAAGGCCCTTTACCATACTATGCTAATATTAGAACTCACCTGAGAGATATCAGGCCAGATTCACTCTTGACTGCACAGGGGTGTAGAGCAGGCCCTAAATGAATTTAGCTCCATATCTTCTAAAAAGTTATTGTTTACATAGTGAAGGGCCTTGAACTGTTTGGTTGACCAAGCATATAACTAACCCTGTGATTCAAAGTAATAGACTATGTACTGCAGTCCCTGGGCTCTATAGAGTGCAACATTCCCTTTCAAATGTTCCTTGTTTTGAAAGTTGTTACTCATTTACATTTATAACCTTACATTTGTTGTTGAAAAATATTTATAGCAGAAATAATCCTGAAATGGAGGCTATAGACAGCTATTTACAGTAAGGGAAAGTATCCCATGTCATTTTAGGTTTCCTGCACAAATAGACTTTTTGCCCCTCATTTTGGGATTTTTTTTCCCCACCTTTTGGACCTTTGAGAGGGATGGGTTCAATAGTGCGAGGTTCTCCCGCAATTTCTTTGCTTTGGTATATTCGATAGAACTGAGGAATTAAAATATTGATAAATGAATGCTTGTGTTCTCGCTTCCACCTTCATTTTATCTTCTGTAGACACAAAAATACTAAGACAGTGAAAATATTTGAATACTTATATATTTGTGGGTTTTTAGAAGAAGAAATATAACACTAAGTGATGGAGAAATGCTAAAGAATAAGTTAATACTTTGACTGTGCTGTCAGAAGAACCTCATGTTTTGTTTTGTTTTTTTTTTCTGCACAAATTTTGACCAAATTAAAATAAACTGATAAACAGAGTAATCAGAGAATAGCTCGGAGGTCAAGAACTGATATTTGGGAAGGGTATGTGTATATTTAAACAGTATGTCATGCTCACTAACCTGATATACTAGACAATGAGGAAGTACCTACAGAAACAACCTTCCCACAGTAAACAGAGCTTTAACAGAAAAGTCAATGAGTGCTAATGTATGGGAGCTAATTGGCCTAATCCTTCCTTCCTTCTAAGCCTCTCTGGACAGTCAATTCTCTTTGGAGTTTGATTAAATAGTGAAGATCTCCTCCAGAATTCACTTACCTAATCGTGGGGTACTCTCTTGTGCTTATAAGAAATAAGCACCTCTCTTTAGCCTTGAACACCTCCCTCATTCCTCTTTCCTATGACAGTGACTCTTCTGTCACACAACCTGAATTTCTCTCACCAATTTTATTTTCCTACAAGTCCAGCCTATCTTTGTGCAGCAATTTGTAGATAAAAAATATTGTTGATCAGCATTAGTGAAGCTCAATGGACCCTTCTTTTCTGTCAGTAGTGCTCACACTCTCCCTCTGTCTGGGGCTTTCATAGTTATTCCCCTGAGTTATTCCCCTGATTTTCAATTATACATTTTTAACAGTGGAACACATGCAAGCAGAATGTGTTCACTTTTATTACTTTACAGAGCAGCAGCTGGCAAGGAGCTGTTTGTTAAAGGTTTCAAACTTCCAGGCATTGTGTGCTTACCTATTTCTTTATAAAATTAGATGTGATTGTTTTCCCACCTCATGTACGCTGGGTCACAGTTATATATGGACCTACAGTCGTTTCAAATATTCCCTCATTTTTCACTTCCTTATACTCCTCACCCTTCAGGATACCATGACATGATGGATATGGAACATAGGATTCAAATCCCCTTCCAAATTATCACCATTTCTTCTTAATTCAGACTATGGGATGCAGAGGTGTGTTCAGAATGCAATGACTGCTCTTGGAAAATACTTCTATTCACTTTGCCCCACATGTACATGCTTTGCATTCTGTTTCCTAGATCCAGGTCTCTCTGGAGACCTCTTCCTCCTCTCCTTTCCCTCATAATAAAATTTTCTGTTATTCAAATAAATTCAAATTAACTATTGTTTTTAATATTTAACTGAATACTTGTTAAGCTGCTCTGACATTCAGGCTGTTCACATTAATAAACAGAAATGATACACAGCATGTATTAGTCTAACACTGCTCAGAAGGGAAATGAGTTCTCCTTTTACTTACACCTACGTCAGTCAGAAGTAACTCTGCTGAAGTTAGAAATCTAAGTTAAACCTACATCAGTGAGAGGGGAATCCTTAGGAACATTTCCTGTATTTTTTTTATAGTGACTTTGAGAGAGACTGAGAGAACTATTCACTGACTGCCTGATACATAATTAGTTTCTAATGTAAATCATGGGATATATTAATTGCAGGAGCATCTAGAAGCCAACTAAGATTGGGGCATTTGATGCTTATGTGGGTACCCAGGACTGTGATTCACCTTGTTACCCCCTGTCTCCAGTATGAGGAAGTCTTGCTTCTGCTTAACTGGGTGTCAGCTCCCTGACGCAACAAGCCTGTTAGCCACCTGAGCAATCTCCTCTGGGTTATGCCAGCCCTTATTTCACCTTGCAGGTTACAATGGGTGTACTGCAGTCCCATAGTCCCTCTGAAGCATTCCCCTGTAGCGTTCAGCCCCTTATCCACAGAAACAACCGGTCTGCCATCGCCAAAAGAACACTGTTCACAGGAGCAGGAATGATTCAACTCAGGATTAGCACATTGCTTAATATCACAACACTTAGATATTTGTATAGTGAAAACAAGGATAACTTTATTATCAAAGATTCAAAGTTCAACTCATAATGAGTAGAAATATTGGAAATAAATAGTTTCATGTAAAACAAAATCATAACATGCTTTCTAGAGACTAAACATAACTAACAAGTTAATCTCCTGTCTACAGAAGTTTGTCACTCCCGAAGTCCTCTGCAACATTTCAGCCAAGGCTGGCTGAGATCTTGTTTTCATAAATGTAAACTCACTGCCTGTTTACTTCCTCGGTGTAGGGTGATAGGGTATTCTGTGCCTCATACATATACTCCCCAACTTGCACTGTCTTTGCACACAGCTCAGATAACAACCCATGGTTTGTTTTTCTTGTGCGATCCGTCCCTGTTGACTTCACATCTTTTTGCTAATGTCTGCTTTGTAAATAAATAGGCATCTAGTGTGTTAGCTTACAAGGCTTCGTTTACATCCTAAAGAAGATACATGTTTCTGACCTCTTGTTTGGAGGAAAACCTATTTTTCACCCCTACTTTGATACAGACTTTTAAAAGTCTGATCAGTGGCACAGCGGGACTAAAGCAGGCTCCCTTCCCGTCATGGCTTCACATGGCTCCTGGAAGCAGTGGCATGTTCCCCCTCCGGCTTCTAAGCACAGGGGCAGTCAGAGGGATCCTCACTCTGTTCCCACCCCAAGCGCCGGCTTTGACGCTCCCATTGGCCAGGAACCATGGCCAATGGGAGTTGCGGGGACAGCGCCTGTGGATGGGGCAGCGTGCAGAGTCACCTGGCCACACCTCTGCATAGGAGCCAGAGGGGGGATATGCCACTGCTTTCATGAGCTGCTTGAGGTAAGCACCACACAGAGCTTACATCCCTGACCCCTCCTGTGCCCCAGCTCCCTGCCCCTGTCCTGATCCCCCTCCCACCCTCCGAATCCCTCAGACCCAGCCTGGAGCACCCTCCTACACCCCAGAGCCCTCATCCCCAGCCCCACCCCAGAGTCTGTACCCCCAGCCAGAGCCCTCACTCCATCCCCCACCCCCAACCCTCTAAGCCAAGCCTGGTGAAAATGAGTGAGTGAGGGTGGGGAGAGCAAGCAACAGAGATGGGGGGGATGGAGTGAGTGGGGGCGTGGCCTCAGAGAAGGGATGGAGCAGGTGAGGGGCAAGGGTTTTCGGTTTTGTGTGAGAAGAAAGTTGGCAACCCTCCTGCCTTACCCACAAAACCATGATTCTTCCCTAATCTAGAAAATATACTTGACTCACAACCACTGAAATAATGTGCAGCAAGTGGGCTTTCAGGTAATCTGTTTGAGATAAGTGACTGTTGCTTTTTTTTCCCTCTCACAAGAATTGAGGCTAGATAAGATTGGCGAATGAAATGAGCTAATAAAAATGAATTAGATGTAGCAGTTAGCCTCTGGGATGCTAGACCTTCCTATCAGTACATTTTCACTGTGCTGACTCCTTATGCTACCTCAGGCAAGTTGCATTACATTAAGCCTTGTTCAACCCAGCTAAAAAACTTAGCCAAAGCAGGAATTCAATGGAAAAACAGATTGAGTCTCCACTAACCTTTCATGGGTTTCAAAATAAGGAAGAAGAAGAATGGATGTGAAGACAAACAACTCAAGAGTATCTAAATATAAAAGAAGCAAGCTGACAAGCATGGAGATGGGATATAGCCATAAAGGGATATGAGTGGAAAATTAGTGACAGATCAGGTTGATGTTGCTAAAGACCTAAAGGAATACTTAGTCTCTGTATTCGTAAAAACGCCAGGCTGGGATAGGCATTCATGAAAGTTCTGGGAATGCAGTGTGAAAAACTAATTTGCCAATTATGATACTTTATGTTAATAGGAAGGAAAATTAATAGAGAGTATTTAAAAAGTCACCATTGCAATGGAGCAGATAATTAGCCAGTTAGAGCTATTAGAATTTGACAACAATAACAAAAGACTAAACCCAAAGGAATTGCATCACAGATCTCTGAAGGAAGTGACCAGGGAAATAAGGCCTTTGACAATGATTTTTAGTTGCCTCACCAAGGGTTTGGCTACTTTAGGAGAACTGAACAGTGATGAATAACTCTTCTGGCCATATACAAGAAAAGCAAATGCACATGTACATTTGTTGGATCAGTAGACTATCCAGAGTCATAATAGCAAAGACTTAAAAAAATTAAACTAAAAATCCCAGTAAAGTTATAAACCTTCATGCTTCAGTGAATAAGCCAATCTCTAACTAATATGAGCTGGGAAGATACAGAATAACCTGCCTGCAGGGAAAGTATATATTTACTGTAGGGGTTCTTGTCCTTTGCTCTGAAGCAGCTGGTGCTGGCCACAGTCAGAGACAACAAATGAGGTTACATGGACCACTTTTCTGATCCAGTTTGGCAATTCCTCTCATCCTGTAAATAAATTGGAATTTGTTTGGAAGGTATGGGAAACACAGAACGGCAGTCAAATTGTCTACATATATATATTATTCACATAAAAAGCTAGTAAAGGGTGCATTATGATCTTCAAGGTAAACATTCATGCTTTTGAATTTAGGGAAAATATTTTTTCTGAGAGTTGAATATGCATTTTGCCTTGGTTGACTGAACAAAGCCTACCAATGGAGTGCCAAAAATATAAACTCTAGATTAAGGTTAATGTCATGATCTCTAACATTGCCTTTAAGATGCATGAAGTTTATAAGGTCCTATTCACTAAGTAAGCCACGACGTTCTCCTCTCACGGTTTTGCCTCCCATATCCTCTAAGAATGTACCTCCCATTCTGGGGAAAAAAATATTACTTGCAGCACCTTTCTCTTAGCTACATAGAAATATTAATGTTTATCTACTTGTTTATCACTGTTATAAGGAATTTTCTTAATAGGATACATAATGTGCTAACTGACATCTGGATCTTGCAAACACTTGCTCACTTGCTTAAAGAGTAAATTATATGATAAATTATAAATGATAAATTATGTTATGTCATTCACTAAGGCAGTGGTTCCCAAACTTGTTCCACCGCTGATGGAAGTGGCAGCCAGTACGTCCCTCGGCCCGCGCCGGTTCCAGCGGCTCCCATTGGCCTGGAGCAGCAAACTGCAGCCACTGGGATCCGCGATCGGCCGAACCTGCGGACGCGGCAGGTAAACAAACCGGCCTGACCCGCCAGGGGCTTTCCCTGCACAAGCGTCAGATCAAGTTTGTGAACCACTGCAATAAGGCTTTGTATATTTGTTTTTTTCACTCTTAGATTTAGATGCATGTATGAAGAATGACGGTTTCCATAAAGTTTCCCCACTGGTAACTGAAAAAGTAAAATATTTAGGGCCCCACCACCAAAAAAAAAGTGGTATTAAGTATCAGAGGAGTAGCCGTGTTAGTCAGTATCCACAAAAACAGCAAGGAGTTCAGTGGGACCTTAAAGACTAACAGATTTATTTGGGCATAAGCTTTCGTGGGTAAAAAACCCACTTCTTCAGATGCATGGAATGAAAATTACAGAAACAGGCATAAATAGATATTGGCACATGAAGAGAAGGTAACGCATAAATATATTTATGCCTGTTTCTGTAATTTTCACTCCATGCATCTGAAGAAGTGGATTTTTTTAGCCACAAAAGCTTATACCCTAATTAATCTGTTAGTCTTTAAGGTGCCACTGGACTCCTCATTGTAAAAGTGGTATTGTCACAGTTATGGGGTTAGTTGAACCTCTCTCCACTTTCTGGTAGCTCTGAGTGCTCCTACTTCTGTACAGGTAGGACTACTGGCCCTTTCCTGGTTATTTTGTGTGGCCAGTGCACAATCAAGTCTGGCAAAATTAAAACTAAATGTTCAGAACTAGCTAAAAGTATTTATTGAAAATAAAATAAACGAATAAATATTTTAAAGGATGAAAAATGAAATAACCAATGGAAGAAAAAGTACAAAGAGGTAAAGATCCATTGATTAAAAAGTTAAAATATGGTGAAAAAGAGATGGCACTAAGAGAACAGTAGAATCTACAAAATGAGGAGCTAGGCCATCTACTTTTCTCAGAACATAGCTATCATATAAGCCATGGAGTACAAAACAATTTTGCATACATTTTCTTTTATTGGTTTTACTTCCTTCCAAACCCAGGAGCTTAAGTAGTTCACCCTCATCTTTGCTCCACTTCTCATGAGCCCCAAGAGCAAAGTCATACAAGGAGATGATGTTACATCAAGAAATCTTTTTGATCTCTGCCTCTAGCTCAAAGTGGTACTCTACCTTCTCCCTATGGGCTGCCTCCACATTCCTGGCATTATGTTCCCAATGGACCGTAATGTCGACCACAGTAGCTATATTACCTCTAACAAACACAACATCAGCCTTTCTTAAATTACCATTCTTATTCCTGATATGTGGTTTTACCAGTGCTTTCCAGCTGAATTTATTTTTTTTTATCAATCAGGTACTGGAGTATTCTGTTATATCTTCTAATCCATGCATCCTTAATTTTAAAATATTGCCCGGAAATATAGGGAATTGTCTCCTTAGCTGAACTATGCCATCTGGACATCACATTAACACTTGGCCAACCTCTTGCCAGTGTTTCCCTGACAGGATGAACATTAGTCTTCAGTTGCAATGAAGCTATCAGAGGAGAGGATTTGACCAAAAAAAAAAAAGGACACTTCAAAAAATCATTACTTACAAGATTGTTCTTCATATAGTTTATACTAACCCCTTGACACTCTAACCTGCTCCATTTATTAAACTCTTCTCTCCATGTTGTGAGGTGGAAGCACTAAAAGTTAAAATATTTTCCAACAAATCAATTCTGGTATATATAAATGATGGGTATACCCCAACTGTCATTAGAAGTCCCATGCCTTCTCCATTTGTGATTTAACATATTGGGAATTTGTACCAAAGATTTAGTCACTGCTAGGCCAACATCTTTGATTCTTGAATGAAATAGCCCATAGGCAGTACATTGTGGCACATGAAATATATTCTTAATAGTTTCCTAACCAACACATCGTAACTATTTAAAACATAAAAAGGACTATCACTAAATAGTAAATTATAAAACACTCTTGGTAAAATGTAAACGTTTTATAATAGTTAATTTTGGTGCTGCTTTAAGAGGAGTCCTATAAAGACTGGTACACCAGTCAATCAATTTAATACTTAAAAATGCATCAACAATCCCAGACCATGGGTCTTCCTGAGCACCAAATATATGCAAACTGGCCAATTTGAAAAAAATCTATTAATTCACTGCTTAATCTCCCATTGTCATATGGATTAACAATGTACATTTTGTGTTTGGGTAAAATATGGAATTGTTTTGTCTTCTTAATATTAAGATTAAGACTAGTATGGGTACAAAACTGATAACTTTTTTAGATTCTCTGTCAAAACCCGCACAGGAACCACTCAAAATGGCCACATTATTGGCAAATGCCAAAACCATGATTTTTTTTTCTCTGTAACGAAGCTGTACCCCTCAGAATCCATCCATTACAAAAGTTGATCCATAGCAATATTGAACAGTATTGGAGATAAGAGATCTCTCTCTTTCACCCTTACAAATTGGAATAGACTCAGTATAATCCTCGCCCACACAAATTTTTGTAGAGCAATTATGAAGATCTTTAACTTCAAACCTTTCACTAATACTAAAACCCTTGACCTAAAATGAGTCAAATGCTTTGGCCAGATCTACTAAGACAATAGCAATTTAATCGCCCCTATATTTAGCTATTTTCAGTTATTTTAAATAGATATATTTTCCTCACATCCAGGAGTGAAATAAATCCTTTTTGTCTGTGATATTTTAATTGCAAAAGTTAATTGGGTCACTAAAATTTTGGAATATATTGTAAGCCAAACTGATCAAGTTGTTATATGTCTCTATAAGAAGAGATGAGCAAGATCTTTAGGATCTTGCATTTTGGGGATTAAAGTTGTTCTATTTTCTTTCAAATATTCCAGAATTTGTAAATGTAAAAAAAAATTACTTTTTAAAAAATTATATTAGAATTTAAATTTACATTACCCCAAAGGTCATTAACTGTAAGTCATTCAGCACCAGTGGCATTAGTTCTATACACAGCTTCTAATGCCACTCAAACATCATCCGTTAATATTGGTCTCATCAAAAGGTTATCTTCTTGCTCTTCTGCTGGAGCCCATCCTACTACAATATCATGTCCAACTTTATCCAAAATGTCTGAATAATTGCGCTCAATCTCATTAAAGGAAATACGATGTTTAGCCCTATCTGGCTCTCCTATAATAATACATGCCAATCTCTTTCTATCCTTTTCAAATGAAGTTTGATAGAATTTAAAATGGGATATTTTTAGTAGCATATCTCTTTACTGCAAGTGTTAGCTTCCTTCTTTAACAGTTTCCTTCCATTTTTATTACCACTAATATTATTTTCAATCCTGGTGGTTGATGCTGGTGGGTGAGCAGTTCTAGGGACTTCCACCAATGATTTACACAGTTCCTCCATGATACCCCAGCTATCTGGAGCTGTCTATATTTTACCCAGACTACTTTCTATCTCTTCTAAAATATTTAAAATCTGTTCTATATTCCCAGTATTCCTAAATGCCATAGGCATGCTACTGATTTTAGGATGTGCCTTTAATTATTTAATCCTTTCACATGATGGTAGAACTTGCAACATAATCCAAACAAGTTGATTCTATGAATCTTCAATCACATTCGCTGATGCTTCTTTAGTCCTTTTTTTGTCACCAAAATTCTTCTCTTATCTGTTATTTGTTTTTGTCTTCAGTGCATTCTCAATACATCTATTAATATTCCTGGTCCCAGCATATTTGACCTCTGATTGAATTAGAAATTCAATTTCCTTTGATGCCTATACTCAAGAATGAGAGTTATTAACTGTCATCCTGGCTTCTCTCCACTCTTCATTCCTAGGTGCTGGGTGTTTATATCAGGCACATTGACTCAACCCAGAACTAGTGTGGAAGGCAAAACCACATAGGAAAGAAGCAAAACCTTTCTATGGACTAGATATTACCTTAGGCAAGCATTTGGGGAAAAGGCATGCAAATTGTGGAAAGGGGAATACTTACCACACTTGCTACATATGACTCTTATAATTGTACTTATGTGTAATATTAATGTGTTTTACCCACTTGCCAAAGGTGCTAAAACCTGAAGACATGATGGACAATTATAGAACTCTGTTCTATTTAGAGTACCCCATCCTTATACCAATTGTTATTGTGTCTATTGCCCTCAGGATTAAAAAAGCCTGTGTAAAATTATTAGTACAACCAGTCTCAAGCAAATACATGCTATCTAATGTATCTAAATACTTGCCATAAAAGATTGGGCTTAGCCCTGGTCTGCACTAAGGGGGTAAGTTGAATTTAGCCACGTTAGGTCAATTTTAAAATGGATGCGTCCACACAACCAATCCCGTTCCGTTGACTTAAAGGGCTCTTAAAATTGACTTCTGTACTCCTCCCTGGCAAGGGGAGTAGCACTAAAATAGACCTTGATGGGTCGAATTTGGGGTAGTGTGCACGCAAATCGATGATATTGTCCTCTGGGAGCTATCCCAGTGTGCTCCAATGTGACCGCTCTGGACAGCACTTTGAAGTCCGATGCACAGGCCAGGTACATAAGAAAAGCCCCGGGAACTTTTGAATTTCATTTCCTGTTTGGTCAGCGTGGTGAGCTCAGCAGCACAGGTGACCATGCAGTCCCCCCAGAATCGCAAAGGAGCTCCAGCATGGACCGAAAAGGAGACACTGGATCTGATTGCTGTATGGGGAGAAGCATCTGTGCAGGCAGAACTCTGAGCAAAAAGAAGAAATGCGAATATATTTGCCAAAATCTCACAGGGCATGATGGAGAGAGGCTACAACAGGGACACACAGCAGTGCCGCGTGAAAGTTAAGGAGCTCAGGCAAGCCTACCAAAAGACAAAGGAGGCAAACGGGCACTCTGGGTCAGATCCCCATACATGCCGCTTCTATGATCAGCTGCACAGCATTCTAAGGGGGGACCCTACCACCACCCCACCACTGTGGACACCTGTGGACACCACCCCACCACTGTGGACACCTCCCTGTTGCAATCTCATGCAACAGGGAGGAGGATTTTGTGGATAAGAAAGAGGAGAAGGAGGAGGAAGAGAATGTGCAGCAGGCAAGTGGTGAATCCGTTCTCCCCGGCAACCAGGATCTTTTCATCACCCTGGAACCAATACCTTCTGAAGGCGGGATCCCCGACCCTGAAGCCGGAGAAGGTAGCTCTGGTGAGTGTGCATTTGTAACTACAGTACAGGGTTTAAAAGCAATAGTGTTTAATGTTTGATTTGCCCTGAAGAATTGGGATGCATTTGTGACCAGTACAGCTGCCGGAAAAGTCTGTTCACATGTCTGGGGATGGAGCAGGAATCCTCCAGGGACATCTCCATGAAGCTCTCCTGGAGGTACTCTGAAAGCCTTTGCAGAAGGTTTCTGGGTAGGGCTGCCTTATTTTGTCCTCCACGGTAGGACATTTTACCACGGCAAGCCAGTAGCAAGTATTCTGGAATCATTGCAGCACAAAACATGGCAGCGAATGGTCCTGGGTTTTGATCGCATTCAAGAAACTTTCGGTCTATGTCTTTCTGTGTTAGCCTCAGGAGAGTGATATCATTCATGGTCACCTGGTTGAAATAGGGGAATTTTTGTAAAGGAACAGTAAAAGGACCCTGTTCATGCTGGGCTGTTTGCGCTTGGCTAAAAGGGATCATCCCGGAGAATAGCCACGCGGTGGGGTGGGGGGAGATGTGTGCTGCACATCCACCCAAAAACTGCAGCCCCTCCTTTTAAATGTGAAACCCAACCCATTGCTTGCTATGGGAAAGGATGGCGCTGCAGTTTGAAAACCATTCCCACTTGTTACGCATAAGAAGCCAACACCGCATACCCTGTGCCTTACAATGGCTGCCTGGAAACCAAATTCTGTTGTCCAGCTGTGTGTGATGAGTCACCACATCGGCAGGCACTCAATATAAAAGGTAAAATGCGACCTTGTACCTAAAGCACATGTGCTGTCTGATGTGAATTGCTTGATTCACTGTGAAAGAGTCTCCCTTTTGTTCTCAGAAATGTATCCTCTTAAATTTTACTCTCCCTTTTTATCTCCCCTCCCAGGTGCAAATGTTTCTATGCTACCCCTATCATCGCCGTCCCTGAGATTATCACAGATTAGAAGGTGAAAAAACATTCGTGATGACATGTTTACTGAGCTCATGCAGTCCTCCCGCACTGATAGGGCACAGCTTAATGCATGGAGGCATTCAGTGTTAGAGGCCAGGAAAGCATTAAGTGAGCGCGAAGAACGGAGGCTAATGGGGGAGCAAACAGACATGATGATGCGTCTGGTGGAGCTGCAGGAAAGCAAACAGGTGCACAGACCCCTGCTGCATCCATTTTATAACTGTCTGACCTCCTCCCCTAGTTTCATATCCTCCTCACCCAGACGCCCAAGAACGCGGGGTGGCAGGGGGAGGCGCTGGGCACCCAGCCACTGCACTCCAGAGGATGGCCCAAGCAACAGTGCTTTTTGTAGCCACACTACAAATCAAAATGTGACCTTGTCCTTCCTTCCTCCCCCTCCCCACCCGGGCTACTTTGTCAATTCTCACTTTTTTATTTTTTAATTCATAGAGAAAGAATGCGTGGTTTCAAAACAATTGTTACTTTATTTCGAAGGGGGGAGGGAGGGTGGTTTGGTTACAGGGAATTAAAATCAACCAATGGGGGCAGCTTTGCATCAAGGAGAAACACACACAATGGTCACACTGAAGCCTGGCCAGTCATGAAACTGGTTTTCAAAGCCTCTCTGATGTGCAGCATGCCTATCTGTGCTCTTCTAATCACCCTGGTGTCTGGCTGCTCAAAAATCGGTTGCCAGGCAATTTGCCTCAACCTCTCACCCCACCATAAACGTCTCCCCCTTACTCTCACAGATATTATGGAGCACACAGCAAGCAGCAATAACAATGAGAATGTTGGTTGTGCTGAGGTCTGATCTTGTCAGCAAACAGCACCAGCGAGCTTTAAAATGTCCAAAGACAAATTCTACCACCATTCTGCACTTGCTCAGCCAAAAGTTGAACTGCTCCTGACTACTGTCCATGCTGCCTGTGTAAGTCTTCATGAGCCATGGGAGCAAAGGGCAGGCTGGGTCTCCAAGGATAACTATTGGCATTTCAACATCCTCAATGGTAATTTTGTTGTCTGGGAAGTAAGTCCCTTCTTGCAGCTGCTTGAACAGCCTGGAGTTCCTAAATATGCAAGCATCATGCATCTTTCCTGGCCATCCCACGCTGATGTTGGTGAAACGTCCCTTGTGATCCACCAGTGCTTGCAGCACCATTGAGAAGTAATCCTTGTGGTTTATGTACTGGTTGGCAAGGTGGTCTGCTGCCAAGATGGGGATATGCATTTCATCTATCGCTCCACCACAGTTAGGGAATCCCATTGCAGCAAAGCCATCCACTATGACCTGCACATTTCCCAGAGTCACTACCCTTGATAACAGAACATCAATGATTGCATTGGCTACTTGGATCACAGCAGCCCCCACAGTAGACTTGCCCACTCCAAATTGATTCCCGACTTACTGATAGCAGTCAGGCGTTGCAAGCTTCCACGGGGCTATCGCCACTCGCTTCTCAACTGTCAAGGCAGCTCTCATCTTGGTATTCCTGCACTTCAGGGTCAGGGAAAGCAACTCACAGAGTTCCAGGAAAATGGCCTTATGCATGTAAAAATTTCGCAGCCACTGTGAATCATCCCATACCTACAACACTATGCGGTCCCACCAGTCTGTGCTTGTTTGCCTGGCCCAGAATCGGTGTTCCACTGTATCAACAAGCCCCACTGCCACCATGATGTCCCAATTGCCACAGCCCATGCTTTCAGGAACATCTGTGTCCATGTTCTCATCAAAATCCTCCTCGTGCTGGCATCTCTTAGCCCGGTTCTGCATATACTCCAGGATAATGTGTGAGGTGTTTACAATGCTCACAACAGCAGTGGTGACGGTGAGCTGAGTGGGCTCCATGCTTGCCAAGGTATGGCATCTGCAGAAGAGCAGAGTTGCAGCGGAAGTGGTGGATGACGATGGTTAGCAGCACCCAGGAGGACCAGAACAGATCCCCCGAGCTGCAGAAGAGCAGAGTTGCAGTGGAAGTGGTGGATGATGACAGTTAGTAGACCTACTGCAATGTCTGCTGAGAGCAGCACCCAGGACACAACAGGCACGGTGATGGTGAGCTGATCTGAGCGGGCTCAATGCTTGCCGTGGTATGGCATCTGCACGGAAAAAAGGCGCAAAACGATTGTCTGCCGTTGCTTTCACGGAGGAAGGGGCAACTGATGACATGTACCCAAAACCACCCATGACAATATTTTTGCCCCATCAGGCATTGGGAGCTTGACCCAGAATTCCAACAGGTGGCAGAGACTGCGGGAACTGTGGGATAGCTATCCACAGTGCACCACTCCATAAGTCAATGCTAGCCACGGTAGTGAGGACGCACTCTGCCGACTTAATGTGCTTAGTGTGGACATACGCAATCGACTGTATAAAATTGATTTCTAAAAATCAACTTCTATAAAATCGACCTAATTTCGTAGTGTAGACATACCCTTAGAAGCATTCCATTCCAACTGATTAGAAAGGCTATTTGTAAAGCCCAGTGGTAAAAATGTTGAAAGAATATCTCTCACGTTGCCATTGACATGACAGTCTTGATTCTCTTCTCTATACAGGAGATCACATTATTCCTCACTGTGGGCATTCCATTCACACAGAGTATCCTAATGAACAGGACCCACAACCTGTATCAGATCCCTTACATATTTAACATTGCCAGCTGAGACATCAAAGCTGGCAGAGGGGACATTATTATTCCAATCCAGCACCAATCTGGTATAAATAACAGTATTTAAATTCCTTATATATTTAAAAGATGTAACCCTTACTGGTGGGAATGTTTGGCTTCTAGATTCAAGAAGGAATCTCACAATTCATCCACTGAAAACTTAGGTGCACTGTGCTCATTGCTATGCAGGCGCATTGCAGTTTGGCACCTGCTTTATCCTCCCTTAAGAAACCTGTGACCAGTGATACTGACCAATCTTTTTAAATCAAAGTATTTTTATTTAGCAGTCAGAATAACTCAAAGACAAAAGGACTTTAAAATAACTGGGGCATGTCTTCATTACTATGCTACACTGGCATAATTACATTGATGCAACTGCGACAATGTAGCAAGTCTGGCAAAGATGCACTCTGTTGACAAAAGAGCGCTTCTCTGTCGATGAAGTGAGCTGTAGCTCACGAAAGCTTATGCTCAAATAAATTTGTTAGTCTCTAAGGTGCCACAAGTCCTCCTTTTCTTTTTGCGAATACAGACTAACACGGCTGCTACTCTGAAATCTGATCTCTGTCAATGTAATTACTCCACCTTAATGAGAGATGGAAGCTATGTTGGCAGGAGAGCATCTTCCACCATCATTGGGTAGCGTAGACACCACTTTTAGTCAATGTAACTTACGTCGCTTGTGGGGGATGGTTTTTTCACACCCCTGAGCGATGTAAATTACATCGACTTAAGTGGTAGTGTAGACAAAGCCTTAGTCTCATCCAATCTTACACTTCTCTACAAGCCAAGTTCGACAGTCTTTCCGATTAAGTTACAGGAACCAAACTGACCCAACTCGCATCCTCTTAGAAAATCTATATCCTTCTGTGACCCTGGTCACAATTGACAAAGCTGCATATAGCATGATCTGTAGTCTCACCTCCCTGGTCTGTGAGAACCTGCCTTAAATAGGAAAGCGGTCTCCCTGGCAACCCAGAAAGAATCCATTACCATATTGTTCATTGTTTCAGGGCCCAGGTGTGAAGACTCCAGGTTCCTCAGACCTGTTTCTCCCAGCTGGCCAGAGCATCATATCAAAGAGAATGACCCTGTAAAGGCTGCAGCATTATTTGGGCAGTTAGACCTACGCAGTCTTTATGGATTGTAATCACTGGCCAGATAGCTGACTTCCCCCCTGTGGATGGAGGTATTGAAACTGTCTGAACAGGTGGGACCCTTTAACCCCTAAAATCTTTGAAATCAAGCACATTGATTTGTACCTAAAATGTGAGCAAATTATGACACACCTTGTCGCAGGTATGATCAATGAGATAGATCCTGTACGAAGTTGAATACTTTTTACACCAATTAAGTGTAACCATCTGAGACTACACACCATCTATCAAGAGATATTCAGTGGCTTGCAGGATTAGGTTCTACACTTAGGCTGGAAAGCAAATGATTTCCCCATTGAACATTATATAAAATATTTTAATTCATAAGGTATTGACCCAATAAGTCCTATGGGCTCAATCTGAAGGCATCAGATACATAATCAGTCTGTGTATTAACAATTTCCATGCATCACTTGTTGAAAAATGTAGTTGTATTCATATTAGTTAATTTTTAAACTCAGTATTATGGACGTTGTTTCATCTCCCCCCCCGCAAAATGTAAGATAAAAGCTATTACTATAGATAAAGATTGACCCTCTCCATGATGATCAACTACAAACAAATATGCTGTTTATAATTTACAGAGGTATAAAAAGGTCACTCAAAGGATTTTTTTTAGTAGTGCCATTCTTTTAGAAATATCTAAATTAATTTTAGTTCCATTGAAAAGCAAAAGGTCTAGCCGAGTTGTAAACCCCTGAAAAGCAGAGAGTTTATAATGGAAACACAAACATGACCTCAATTACAACAGCCCCAAAAGGATTGTAATAACAAGGTCAGGAAAAAGTCCACATTTGGAATATTCTGTAACTCTGGTCATCACATAATATGAAGGGCATGGCAGGGATTGAAAAGGTGGATTGGAAGGCAACTCAAATAGTTCAGAGTTGTGGATATGAATTATGATGAAAGATTAGATAGATTTGGTCTATGTGGCTGAGAAAGGAGGTTTAGAAGACTTCAAGTGTGTTAGGTAAGATTCTGAGACGTAGGGATGGACTAATGCCAAAAAACTCTTTGAGATTCTGTAGCACTAATTAGAAAACAAGAGGTTTATCGAATGAAGTTGAAGGTGGGATTAGTCTGTAAGCAATTTGGGCAAAGTTTTACACAAATGGTACTTAGAATATAGAATAAACTGCCAAAATCATTCCATATGCCAGCGGAAGAACTCGGTAAATGCACATCTACTTAAAAGAGACATAATTTCTGGAAGAGGACTGCATACATGGATATTTTTAGTAACTAGACCATTTGTTGTTAAAGATCTACAATAGGTAGGTTTATTTTTAATATGTAGGATTTATTTAATTCTTTCATCTTTATATTTGCATCTACTTGCATGCTTTAAAAACATCAACTAATAAATCTTGACAAATCCTGTGAGGTAGGAAATTAAATATTGCTATCCCCTCTTATAGGCAGAGAAATGTTTCGGCTGTCAAATGAAGTGACTTGCTAAAGGACACAAAGGGAGTCAGAATCAGAGTTGGTGGGATTTGAAATCAGGGGCTCCTGTATCCAGTCCTATGTTCAGCCTCTACACCATCTCTCGATTTCCTGTGATTTTTTTTATTTTTTTTACAGAAGGTGCATTCTGTCAGTCTAGGTTCTTGTTGTAGGATCACTGATCATCTGAACACTTCTCAAGAGTAATAAGGATATCTTTTTGACTTTGTGGGATGGTGGTACTACTGCAGAGGAGCTGGGGCAGGAGAGAGATGGTAGCTTAGGTGTCTTTTAATCAAAACTTTAGAAGGGTGCTGGGCAGGGGGGGTTTCTATACTACACAGGGCCAAACCCCAGTTTCTTAGGGTAAATGCAGGTTTTCTTTGGAAGAGACTTATAAATGGCCGTCGGTGACAAGGTATGCTCTGAGCACAGCAGTAGCATTGCACTCCTTCATTACAGTGATTTATTTGTAAAATTGCTAGAGCAGGGGTCACCTCAGAAAGCTGCAGACTGACGTAAGTAGGTTGTAATATATTTCAAAAATGTCAGTGGAAATCTCTTTTTCGCTGCTCTTCAGTGACTCAGCCCTCCTGCCAAGTCACACGCAGTCTGAATGTGAAACACAAACAAACCCCTTCCAGGGTACAAGTCCAATAGGGCCTATCATAGTACCCCTTGGTTGGCCTATCTTCCTGCAGCCCTCTCCGGGTTCAGGTCCTTAGTTAATCCAACAGGGGCCTGTCATAATACACCTCAGTTGGTGGTCAGCCTGTAGCCCACCCTGGGCTCAGGCCCTAAATGGTCCCCACTCTGGAATGGATCAGTGCACCCAGAGCTTCCTCCCTGGTAACTCTTTGCTGGTGAACTTTGACTAACCCCAGCTCTCCAGTTGAGTCACCACTTTCACTTCAGTTCTCCCTTCTTTCTGGGGATATCAAAGTCTGACAAAGGCTGACCCTCTTCCAGGTCTTCCTGGGCCTATGTAAATTCTCCCTTTTCAGGGATTATGCCAGTTCCCTAGTGGCTGGTGATGGGGGGGATCTAGTCCTCCCCACTACTCAAGATCCTAATCCAGGGACATAAGTAGCAGCCACCTGCTGCATCCCTTTACTAATTGTTGTGTTTCCCTGGGCCGCTCACCTACAGCCCCCAGTACCTTTCCTTCACCCTTAGCTCACGGCTGAAGTTTTTCTCAGTCACTGGAGCCAGCCAGGAACAGGTTCCTTCCTCCTCTGGTCCTACCCAGAAATTTGAACTTCTTTGTCCAGAAGCTCATTGTTATATGAGCCTGCTGGACTCTGCCTGCTCCCTGCTACCTCTTCTCTAATTGGCTGCTTCCCCACAGCTGCTGTAGAAAGCCTGGAGGATTCACCTCTACTGTTCTTTGCTGGAGTAGGATGTGGTAGGACCACAAACCCTCCAGCAGGGAGCTTCTGAGCCTAGAACACCACATCACACCTTTCTACAAATTAATTATTTTACATCAGTATGAATGTTTCCCAGACTTACCTAACAGCATTAATTACAACTATGCACTGTCTTGCTAGAGAAAGCATTGCAGTATGAAATATTGCAGCGTACAGCCTTATGGAAGAGCCACTGATGGTATATTCAAGCATCTGAGATGCAAGAAGTGCTATGGTTTTCCCATCAAAGGTAGGGGTAATGGAAGAATTAGAAATTAAGAAGGGCATCAGATACTGTGTCAGAAAAAGTAGACTTTAGAAAATAGTAAAAAACCATTATCTTGTGAAAATTATATTATGGACCGTTATTGGAAAGAACTGACATTTAACTGAAACTTCCAAAAAGTTAATATAATATTCAAAGACATTAGGAATTTTTCAGACTCTGGATTTCCTGTTTAAACCATTTTTTTTCTACTGTTATTGAATAGAAACTAAAGGAAACTCAAAAAGAGAGTTAAATCTGAAAATACAGCCTAAACTCATTTTGTTTTGCCTACTTCATGGAGGGGATTTAGTATGTTGTTCCTAGAAATTAATTTAGGATGCATAGTTCAGACATGGATTAGGATTAAACTAAAATTTGAGTTCAGATATTAGAATGAATTGAGGTAGAGTTTGAATATAGATTTGATGATAATGAAATTTCATCAGCTATCCTCATATTTTGAGCCCAAATGATGGGAAGCTTTCAAGATCAGTTCTTTTCACATGACTTCCCCCATGCTAACTTTAATCCTCATAAGAAATATCATACCCTAACCTAGTACCCAGCAAATCTGACAGAGAAATACAAAGTGGGATACTTCTACTTTTGGAGGTTTCAGAGTAGCAGCCGTGTTAGTCTGTATTTGCAAAAAGAAAAGGAGTACTTGTGGCACCTTAGAGACTAACCAATTTATTTGAGCATAAGCTTTCGTGAGCTACTTTAGGAAATGACATTAATGCAACATCATCTAAGTAGATTTGAATCCATAATTCTGACCTCCCCCACAAATTCTAAGGACTTTGGATTTTAAGTTCTGGTATTAGCCTATATCCTGTTTGTAACATATGTAACAAAATACCTTTTCTTGAAAACAGTGGGATAATAGAGAATCACCCTCAATCATGCATTTTTTTTTTAAAATGGTACTTAATTCTGTCATATTGATCATGGAAAACCTGAGCACAAACAAAACAAGGAGCATCCTAATGCTATTTCCATTGTTATGAGAAATGAGTTCTTTTTACAAACCATTTTAGGGTCCAGCATGCCCAACACTAACTGGCCTTGTGGACCCTGCTGCAGGGCACTTATTACCCCCCTCTCCAGAACAGACCTGAGGTACTCCCAGAATAGCTGACATATTGCCCCTTTCTGTGTTTACTAGAGGCTCCCTTCAGTTGACTCATTTATCTGTTTTTGTAAGGTGAAAGGGGACCTCCCGTAGAGAAATTGTTTGGGTTTTGCGGGACATACTTTTAAGAAACAGTTCCCTGGACAATTTAGACCTGCTTCCCTTGGGAGGGCAGGGATACAACCTTCTGATAGAATTGATTGACACTCAGGCAGTATTCTTTCAAAACAAAGTATTTTCTTATTTAGTGTAACCAATATTCCCTGATACCATAAGTCTAAACATAACTCAAAAACCAAACAAATCCTGTAGCACAACCCTTGGGTACAAGCTAAAAGTACTCAAACCATAAACATATAGTTAGAGCAATAATATGTGGTTGCGTTCTGCAGTGATCAGTCACCGGCAGTTCGCTGATATCAATCTTCGATCTTAAATTTTATACATATGAAACAATGTAATATTCACAGCCCAAACACACATCTTTATTAACCCAAACATACAGACACATACTCATTAATCCTGTTTCTATCTCTATTTTACATTATAGCTGGCATGCTTACTCTCTGTAGTCTTCTCTCCCTCTGTTCTGTCAAGGTCCTTTTGCTCAGTCCCAGCAGCACAGCTTCTTGTGCTATCATTCTGTGGGTTGCTGTCAAGTCTGCTGCTTGTGGTGGTTGCTTATTCCACTGCAAAAACCCAACCGAGAGTTCTGACCCCAATATTCTCCTTTTTCTGATTCTTCTACTTCTTCTCCCAACTGTCTTCTTCTACTCCTGACCATCCGATCATCATCATCTAACTTTTGCCTGCTGACCCTCTGCCTTTTATACAGTTTTTGACCTGTTTTGATTAGCTTTTCTTTTGAGTCTTCCTTATCCTACAAACAAACTTTTACCCTTTCTGATTGTTCCATACTAATAGTCCAATCACAACTGCTAAATCTGGCCATAAATCAAAGCTGTTACAGCACAAAGTCTTAGCATTATTGTCTGTTTACTATTATGGTTTGGTGATACTCACCTATTTGTGGACTGAGCATGCCTGACTGATTCCTCCGTGCAGTGTTGTGGTGACCTTTACTTGTCCCCAGTCCACACCTGTCTGGCTGCCAAAATACTAGCTATAGGCTGAACTGAAACTGCGAAATCACTTTTTCACTGTGTGCCAACATTTTGCACATAGCAAATTACCAATCTATTAAACTGTAAACAATTACCTTCTCCTTTTAATATGTACTCAGTTGTTATTGTGTGCATCTTAATGTTATGGTCTGCTACTGTCACCCTATTTCATGCCAATTTAGTGAATCTTATTTTAATTCTTCCCCTATTTTCAGTTGATGATGGCAAGGCAATGTTTTTAGTGCTGTGCTTAGGAAACAGAGTAGAGCAGCTCAAAACCTCTCATATCACCCTAAGAGTTTCCTAGTGCACATTGACAACCTGTGGTTTTCAGAGCACACTTGGGAACTTTTAGTGCACTGCAGCAAGGTCCACACGACAGTTAGCACTGCTGTATGGTGCACACTGTAGATTTACCACCTCACCTTGCCATACATTACATGTTTGTATTGACATGCTTTTAAACCTATGTGATCTACTGTATGATCAGGGAAGTCAGACTACCTTCAGCCATTTATAAATGTATTAAATTACAGAATGAGAAACTACTAGATTTGTTTTTCATTGAATAATATGTTCCACAAATTCTGCAGAAATTATGACAAATGATTTGATGAAAAGGGGAAAAGTTCCTTAAAATGTATACATTGAATTGCATTTGTGACAGATAAAGCAATTTCCTGCAGTATCCTGGATCAGCTTTATTGAATTAAGTTTAAGGAGTTCATTATATTAAAAATGCAAATGTATAGGTATTATTGTGGGATTGTATTGTGGAAGAAACACAACCTTCACTCTTAAGTTGGATAAAACAAGTCAGAGACAGCTTTATTCAAGCAATTGCAAGGGAAGAAATACAGTGGACAGAGAGTACCTCTCCCTCAGTAGTTCTTCAAAATACAAGCAATGTCACACAAGCATTTATACTCTTTTGTGGCATGCATTAATTGAAAACATCTGCAGTTTGTTTATGTTATTTCCTGTCTATTCCAGTATTTTCTCACTTTCACTTCTCAAAACATTGTTCTCAAGGCTAGGTCACACTGACTCTGTTCTGCTGTTTTCCCTCCCACACACACTTCTGACGCGAGCCCTGATTCTACAGGTTTCACGATATTAGGCTAAGACTTAGCTCAACAGTTGCTCTGTCTCTGACAACTTAAAATGGCTACACTTGAACCGTCTCTTTCTTTTCCTACCTCCACACTCCCCCTTTTGTGCTTCTGAGCACAACTAATTCTTGAACCTCCAATTGCATCAAGCCTTGTATTTCTGTTACTAGCTCAATAGGATCAGCCAAGCAGCTCACTGGACCATTAGTTTTATTTTCAATATGTCTTGGAGCACTGTGAAAGTTCCAGAAGACAGGAAGAAAGCTAATGTTGTGTCAATTTTTGAAAGGATAAACGGGATGACCCAGGTAATTTATATGCCTGTCAGCCTGCTGTCAACCCTGGGCAAGATAATGGAGTGGCTGGTACTAAATTAAATTAAGGTCTAAAGAAAGATAATGTAATTAACACAAATCAACATGAGTTGATGGAAAATAAATAATGTCAATAAATATTTAATATCTTTTTGATGAGATTACAAGTTTGATTGATAAAGGTGAAATGTTGACTTAATATACTTAGATTTCTGCAAGGTATTTGACTTGCTACCACATGATATTTTGATTAAAAAAACCTTAGAATAATATAAAATTAACATGGCACACATTAAATGGGTTAAAAACTAGGACTCATAATGTAACAGGGATCATCATCAAGAGGGTGTGTTTCCAATGGTGTCCCATAGGGATTGGTTCTTGGCCTTATGCTATTTAACATTTCTGTCATTGACCTGGAAAAAACATAAAATCATCACTGTTAAACTTTGCTGATGAAACAAAAATGAGAAGGGTGGTAAATAATGAAGTAGACAGGTCACTGATTCAGAGTTATCTGGATTGCTTGGTCAACTGTGTGCATGCAAAAAATATACATTTTAATATGGCTAAATGTAAGTGTATACATCTAGGATCAAAGAATGCAGTCCATGCTTATACAATGGAGGACTCTATCCTGAGAAGTAATGAGTCTAAAGAAGATTTGATTGTTGTGGTGGATAATTAACATAACATCCCAATGTGACACTGTGGCCAAAGGTGCTAATGAGATCCTGGGATGCATAAACAGGTGAATCTCAATTTAGGAGGGGTTATTTTACCTCTATACTTGGCACTGGTATGACTGCTGCTGGAATACTGTGTCCAGTTCTGGTGCCCACAATTCAAGAAGGATGTTCACACTGGAGATGATTTGAAGAAGAGCCATTCAAATGATTAAAGGATTAGAAAAGCTTTATAGTGTTAAACTAAATAGGTTGATCTCTTTGAGTGTAACAAAGATATGCTCTAGGAATAACTTCTGGGAAGTTTTATGGCCTGTGTTATACAAGAGGTTAGACTAAATGAGTTGTGGGCAACCTGCGGCCCCCACAGGCTGCCCACTACTGGTCTACATGATTACAAGGGTCTCTGGGCCCAAGAATCTATGACTCTATTAACTTAATTGCGGGTAATTATGCTGTTTATATGCTCCAAAGAAAAGGCAAAGCTGGCCTGCTTAGGCAGTCTGACTTGCTGGACAATTCATAGTGCATACAGGGAACTGTGCAGCTTGGAACTACCCCAGTCTGGGAACTTGAAGCCTAAAAGTGGGTGGACCACACAGGGGGAATACAGATGCAGTTACCATGAATTGCAAGAGTATCCAATAAAAACAACAAGGAGTCTGGTGGCACCTTAAAGACTAACAGATTTATTTGAGCATAAGCTTTTGTGGGTAATACTCCCACTTCCTCTGCCTGATAAGAGTATCCAATGAAAGTTGATTATTTTGATTTATTATTAATCTCATAAATTTACGTGATACCTAGATTAAAACACTGAATTACAGTCTAAAGTAGAAAAGAGTGGATTACAGGGCAGGTATAAAAAGCAAAATTATTAGTGAGCATTTGTACTCAAAGAAAAAAGAAAAAAAAGAAAGACTGTTCCGGCATAGAAACAGAAGCATAAAGGCAGCGTAAATGATGGTGTGAAGCTGAGAGTTGGAGAAGGAGAGTAAAGGAACAACAAAGACAAGATTAGGAGGAGTATAGGGAAAAAGATGGAGGGTAGAAGGAAAGATGGGATGAGATTATTTATGTCCTTGAAGGTAAACCAAGTATGAATTAGAGAGAGTAAGATACAGAAAGTTAACCATGTAATTTATGGAGGGAATGGGAGATGAGGTCAAAGTACTAGGGGCATTCCTCTCAACATGCCAATGCCCAAATACAGTATTGATTGCTGTCAAGGTTCCTTCCCCACTCTGAACTCTAGGGTACAGATGTGGGGACCTTCATGAAAAACCCCCTAAGCTTATTTTTACCAGCTTAGGTTAAAACGTCCCCAAGGTACAATCTATTTTACCTTTTGCCCCTGGACTTTATTGCTGCCACCACCAAGCGTCAAACAAATGTATAACAGGGAAAGAGCCCGCTTGGAAATGTCTTTTCCTCCAAAATCCTCCCAAACCCTACATCCCCTTTCCTGGGGAACGCTTGATAAAAATCCTCACCAATTTGCATAGGTGAACACTGACCCAAACCCATGGATCTTAAGAACAATGAAAAAGCAATCAGGTTCTTAAAAGAAGAATTTTAATTGACAAAAAAGTAAAAGAATCACCTCTGTAAAATCAGGATGGTAAATACCTTACAGGGTAATCAGATTCAAAACATAGAGAATCCCTCTAGGCAAAACCTTAAGTTACAAAAAAGACACAAAAACAGGAATATACATTCCATTCAGCACAACTTATTTTATCAGCCATTTAAACAAAACAGAATCTAATGCATATCTAGCTAGATTACTTACTAAGTTCTAAGACTCCATTCCTTTACTGTTCCCAGCAAAAGCATCACACAGACAGACAGAACCTTTGTTTCTCCCCCCCTCTAGCTTTGAAAGTATCTTGTCTCCTCATTGGTCATTTTGGTCAGGTGCCAGCGAGGTGCCATTTTGGTCAGATGCTTCTTAACCCTTTACAGGTGAAAGGGTTTTTCCTCCGGCCAGGAGGGATTTTAAAGGTGTTTACCCTTCCCTTTATATTTATGACAGTTGCAGTGTATGATAGAATCCCAAAATAAGGGGCAAAAAAATGGGTCATGCGGAAAACGTAAAATGTTGTAGGGTTCTCTCCCACAGGTAACCTAAAAGAGGGGCACTTGATAGATCTACTTAACATATACTGTAATCACTTACATAGACACAGTTTGCAGCAGTTGTGCACAATTTGTGCATCATCCAGGAAATAAAAAAAATAAACTTAATTTGCTAGGCTGCTTTTCCAAATGTTGTTAGTGACAATGATTACATGCATGTTGCCATTTCCCTCAAAAAAGGAGGTTTACTGAAATAGAAAGCTTTCATCACAGGATGAATATGCAAGTAATGTGAAAGAATATTCACAAACATCATCATCACTGCTGTGTTTGCCAGGAATCCAGGTTCCAGCTATGATGTTTATAATTTACAGATATCCTAGATCAGCCTATTTATCTGCATGATTCCCCAAAGCATAACAAGGTGTTCTCTACCAAACGGTATTGAATATACAAGTATAGCAAACGAACATGTTTTTTTTAAAGTAATGGTGCTTTATTTATTATGATACACACACATCTCCTATTTCTATCACCAGCCAGCATGATGGGACAGAAGATAAACCAATGAAACACCTTTGTGTCAAACACATGCCAGTGTCTTGGATGGTCTGGTACAGAACAGTTACCCCACCGAGATAAATGTTTATATCTCATTGTGGTTCAGGAAAATGAAAAATAAGGAGAGAAAGATGCAAACACATTTGGACTGGCAAAGTACCATTGTTGCATTGTACTATGAAAGGAAGAAGGCAGGTGTAGAGACTTTTTCATAAATATATCCCCCAAATAAAAGAAATCTGACTTTATAGATCAATAAAAGTATTTTTAACACTCAGCTAATAAATAGACCTGTATTCTGAACACCAGTGAGATTAATTTTCCTTGTAAATCTCTTGGTGGAATGTTTGGGACAATACATCAGAAAATCAGTACTAGTACATTACTTGTGCTGTACTTTCCCAGTTATATGTATAGACTTCTAAATTATGTATTAGATTCTCCTAATTATAATAGGAGTCACAGCAGAGCTGGGATCAGTGTATAGTTCAATATATTATTGTGCTAAACATGAGAAACAAGACTGCAGGTCTGATAAATTACTTGGAGAATTTCTGAAGACCTGTATCTATCACCCTGCTATTTCTCTGCCCTATCAGCAGCAAGTTTTCATGCTTCATATAATTCAAATAAAAATGAGAAGGTCTCTCGCTGATCTTGAATTTATGTGTCACCCGATCCTCTCTTGTCTGTGTACTACCTGTCAGTAGCAGGTAAGCAGGCAGATAACGTGTGGGCAGAGAAGACTGATGTATCTAATGTTCAAATAAATATTGAATTATCCTTCTTGACCTGTATAAGGGGAAAAAAGGTGCTTTTTGACCTCTCAGTAAAACTTTTGATTTAGGTGCTCACCTCAAATCCTAGGGTTTGCTCCTTGTCCTAAGTGTAATTAGTTGATGTTTGGTTCTGGAAGTGTTTTACAAGTAGGACTCCATTACAACAAAGAATTAATCCTTGAATGTTGAACTCTCTGCTGGTGCAGCGCCACTGAAGTCAACAGGATTATGTCAACAGAGAACTTGGCCACAGTATCGCCTGCTAATAAAACCTCCAGGAATTAAAGTTCTGACCTTTATTCTCGCTGTAAACATATAAGTCTGTCTTTCATATTGTTCCTCAAAGGTGAGTAGTTTCTCCCCTCCCACCCCACACCTTTTTTATTTAAAAGAAAACAAGTCATTTTATAAATACTCTAATGGTTTGATTAAGCCAGGAAAAATTCATGCTATTGAAGCTCATATGTGCAGTATGTAAACTTGCTCATTGCTTTTCATTTAAGAAAACAGGGAAATGAAGAGTTTTTCCTTTACTTTCTAATAACTGGTCAAATCCTTCTTTTAAAGAGTGTAATACACAGGAGTCTATATCACAAATATCACCAGCACTAATTACAATTGGTGTTGGGAATCCAAGAACAAAAACGGAATAGGTATGGAAAATAAACTGTTCTTATACCTAGGAGTGCTTAACCTGTCAGCTCATGCTGGCTGGGAAGCTTTGCACCAATGCTGATAAACTGTTACTGTGCTGTAGACCTGTCTATCTAGACCTTTCATGAACATTAAATTAATATTTTAAATCAAACAAAAATAAGTTCTATGTATTGATCAAAGCTACTGAATATGTAGACAATACAAATTTAATGAGATTCATAAGATGGTTTCTTCCTTAACTTTAGGGAGACCACGCCATAGTCTTAGAAACCTTATAAGGAAGGAGAGTTTCATAATAGCCAGCATGTGTGTCCTCCTGGGTCCCTTTGTATGATTTGTGTCCTCCCTACTGTTTGCAACATCAACTTGCTTATTGTCACCTGCAAATGTAATTAATATACTTTTCACTTTTTCTATATCATTAATAAAGATGTTAAATCAAACTTGTCCCAACACTGACCCTGTAACATCCTGCTAGGTACCTTCAGCCAGCTTGGTGCAGTGGGGTTTATCATAATCCTTTGTCCGTCAGTCGGTTTTCAATCCATTTGACAGTGCTCTTATCCAAGCCAATCTGACTAATTAAAAATAAAACAAATACTGTCGGGCTCTGTATGGAATGTTTCATTAATGTACAAAGCTTGTATATTTACTGTTTTGCATTTGTTCACTGATTGAATTATTGGAAAAGGACATGCTTGTCTGGTGGGGTTTTTGTTTATTTCTTTATAAACATGTCCACTGCGGACGTCCTCCGGGAGATTGTCGAACATCACTCCCTGGTGGACGTCTGGCGCAACCACCACCCGGACGATGTCTTGATGTTTACCTATGTCTGGGTGCAGGCCCATTGGTCGTGCTACTCTCGATTGGACCGCATCTACTTGTCACGCTTCCATCTTCCACGGGCCCACTCCTCCACCATTCGGCCGGCCCCTTTTTCAGATCACCATCTGGCCATCGTGATGGCCTCTCTCTATGCGGAGAGGCTGGGGCTGGCCTATTGGCATTTTAACAACAGTTTGCTGGAGGATGTGGGCTTTGTGGCATCCTTCCGGGAGTTCTGGCTGGCCTAGCGAGGGCAGCGGCATGCCTGTCCCTCAGCACGGTGGTGGTGGGACCTGGGGAAGGTGCGTGCCTGGCTCTTCTGCCATGACTACACCTGGGGCACCAGCCAAAGGAGGGATGTGGTGATAGAGCAGTTGGAACGGGAGGTCTTAGAGCTATAGAGGCGTCTGGCCGCCAGCCCTGAGGATCCATCCCTTTGCAGAGCATGTCAGGAGAAGCAGGAGGAGCTCTGGGCCCTTGACGACCATCGGGCCCGGGGTGCTTTTGTTCGATCCCGCATCTGCCTCCTTCGGGAGATGGATCGCGGCTCCCGCTTCTTCTATCCCCTGGAGAAAAAGAGGGGGGCCAAGAAGCACATCACCTGCCTTCTAGCAGAGGACAGCACCCCACTCATGGATCCGGCGGAGATGTGTGAGAGGGCCTTTTCTCCCCAGATCCAACCGATCCTACTGCTTTAGGAGTGCTCTGGGACGGACTCCCAATGGTCAGCGCAGGTGACCAGGACCGGCTAGAGCCGCTCTCTCTCTGGCCGAGTTCTCAGAAGCCCTCCGCCGCATGCCCACCAATAAATCTTCGGGCATGGACGGGCTGACCGTGGAGTTCTACCGCGTGTTCTGAGAGGTCCTCGGCCCAGACTTAGTCAACGTCTGGGCTGAGTCTTTGCAAAGCGGGGTCCTCCCTCTCTCTTGTAGGCAAACCATGCTCGCCTTATTGCCGAAGGAGGGGGACCTCCGCGACTTACAGAATTGGCGTCCCATCTCGCTCCTCAGCACAGACTACAAAATCGTAGTGAAGGCCATCTTGCTGCGGCTGGGGTCCATGCTGGAGGACATGATCCACCCAGACCAGACCTACACTCTCCCGGGCCGTACCATCTTTGATAACCTGTATCTGGTCCGGGATCTCTTAGAGCTTGGGTGTAGGGATGGTCTGTTGTTCGCCCTCCTGTCCCTGGATCAGGAGAAGGCGTTCGACAGGGTGGACCATGGGTGTCTCCTGGGCACTCTGCAAGCGTTAGGCTTCGGATCCCAGTTTGTGGGTTTTCTCCAGGTTCTGTACACAGAGTGTCTGGTCAGGCTCAACTGGACCCTGACCGAGCCGGTCAGCTTCGGGAGGGAGTACGGCAGGGGTGCCCCCTCTTGGGCCAGCTGTACACTCTGGCGATTGAGCCCTTCCTCTGTCTCCTCCACAGGAGGTTGATGGGGTTGATGCTTCGAGAGCCAGAGCTGCGGCTGGTCCTGTCAGTGTACGCTGACGATGAGCTCCTCGTGGTCCAGGACCCAGGTGACTTGGCGTGGGTGGAGGCTTGCCAGACCATGTATTTGGTAGCCTCCTCTGCCTAGGTCAGCTGGGTCAAGAGCTCTGGCCTGGTGGTCGGGGATGGGTGGCAGGCGAGCTCCCTCCCACCTGCGCTTCAGGCCATTCGGTGGAGCGCGGGTCTGCTGCTCTGTCTTGGTGTTTACCTTTCTGCCATGCATCCATCTCTGCTGGAGAACTGGCATGGTTTACAGGGCAGGGTGACAGAGCAGCTCCGGAAATGGACAGGACTACTCTGGTGCCTCTCCCTTCGAGGGAGGGCACTTGTACTCAATCAGCTAGTCCTGTCCATGCCCTGGTACCGGCTCAACACCCTGGTCCCAGCCCCGGGCTTCCTGGATGGCAATTCTGGAGTTCTTTTGGACAGGACTGCACTGGGTCTCTGCAGGGGTCCTCCATCTGCCTCTGGAGGAGGGAGGGCAGGGTCTGAAGTGCCTACGCACTCAGGTCCATGTCTTCCGCCTCCAGGCCCTGCAGAGGCTCCTTTATGGTGCAGGTAGTACTGTGTAGAGTGTACTGGCGCACGCCTTCCTGCACCACTTCCAAGGGCTCCGATATGACCTGCAGCTCCTTTATCTAGATCTGAGAGGTCTTCCACGAGACCTCTCCAGGCTGCTGGTCTTCTACCAGGACCTCCTCTGGACTTGGAAACTATTTTCGGCGACCAGGTCTGTGGCAGCCACCAAGGGGGCAGATCTCCTCGCTGAGCTCCTGCTACACAACCCCCAGCTCTGTGTGCAGGTGGCAGAGTCCCCCTCGGTGCGCCAGAGGTTGGTCCTGGCAGAAGTCACCAGAGTCCGAGACCTCCTGGGTTACGACCAGGGAGGCTGGCTGGATCCCCTGATGCTCGCTCAGCCTATGGGGCTCTCCAGGCCTTGTACTCCCTGCCACGTACTTCAGGAGGTATGGGCCACTTTTCTGCCCGCTGCTTGGGCTTATCTAGACCGGGTACTGCACAAGGGCACGCCCCACCCACCCACCACCCCAGGCCCTCCGGACCTTTTCATCAGGCCCCTGCCCCGTGGACCCAAACGGTCCCCACGCCCTTTCTTCGTGAGCCGGCTGTACAACTTGCAGCCGGTTCGTTTCCAGACCGTGCCAAGGAAACACCTATGCACGCTCGTGCTCCACACTCTTTACTTCCTCACCCTCACGTCACACCCCGACACAAAGTGGTGGGACCTCCTGCCACCTTTAGAGGGTGAGGAGCCCCGGTGGGCCAGCCTATACTCCACCCTGGTCCCAAGGCCCACCAGGGATATCAGCTGGTGCCTCCTTCATGGGGCCGTGAGCATGGGGATGTATTTGGCGCGGTTTACCCCTATTCCAGACACCTGTCCCTTCTGCGGCATGAGGGAGACTCTGGCACACGTTTACTTGGAGTGTGCCAGGTTGCAGCCCCTATTCCAGCTCCTCACAAATATCCTGTTAAGTTTCTGGCTGCACTTTTCCCCTCACATCCTTCTCTATGCACTCCCTATCTGTGGCCCCCAAAGTCACGGGACCTCCTGGTCAACCTCCTCCTGGCCCTGGCTAAAACGGCCATCTATAAAACCAGGGAGAGGAGGTTGGCCAATGGAGATTCCTGTGACTGTGGGGCCTGTTTCCAATCCTCTATCCATTCACGTATCTGGGCAGAGTTCCTCTGGGCAGCGTCCACTGGCTCTCTTGACACCTTTGAGGAGCAGTGGGCGCTGTCCGGGGTTCTCTGCTCGGTGTCCCCTTCAGGCTCCCTTCTTTTGACCCTTTGACTGCACTCCTGTCCCTGTTATTTCATTAGTTGTCTCCCGGAATCATTTGGTTTCCAGGTCCTGTGGATCCTCCCTTTAGGCTGTGGGGAGCCTATAGGGAATCCTATAACAGTGGGCAGGCTTCCACCTGCCCACTTCGTGGAACCCAATAGGTACACTCAATTAAATGTTTTCTCCTTATATCCAAAGATCTGTTATCTATCTGCACTTCTGATGCACGAATCATGGTCCTAGTAAGAAATCAAAAATACATTAAAATTTTTTGTCTCTGAACCATATTTTCCACCATTTCGTGAATCAACTACTGTTATTTGAAATGAGTTGGAGGGTTCTTTTCAGTCTTATCTATGAGAAACAATGTGATGTCACTTTTTTCCTTTCTCATTACTTAATGTAGTTTTATGTAGAAAGGGAGAGGGAAGACCAAAAAAAAAATAAAAATAAAAACCCAACAGGCAAACTAGCTTTCCTCAGCTGTATAAAAGGATACTTATGTTAGTGGCTAGAAAAATAGGGTGAAGGAATGGAATTGAGGAAGCAAAAATAATCACCAACAGGGAACCACTTACATCTATGGTGTGATGGATTTAGGTTCTGGCAAAACTCTGTTCTTTTTTCTTCCCAGTTAAGAGGATGATGTTACAAACTGGCCCACTAACCCACTGTACAGTCGCATGCTTCCAAGCCAGTTGTGTCTGGGTAGAGTCTAGTCATCGTTTCTAGTTCTGGGACTTTAGGGCACACTCCGAGGCTCAGACCTCTTGTCTCACACCCTTTAGATGTGGGCACTGCTGCCCAGCTGTGCTAGCCCTAAACCAGTGTCTGTGAGTCCTCGAGTCCCCCATTTCCCAGTCACTTATACACACTGCCTTAGAGTTCCACCTCAATGATAGGTACTTTGGGCTTACTAGTTTAACACTTCAGAGACAATGTGATGGTAAAGCAGAAAACACAGGCCTAGCAGAGGAATTTTGTAATCACTGTGACGTTATTCTCAAAGCACACAAGAGTTACAGATTTTGGAGAACCACAAGGACCCTAAGACATACCCTCTCCTAGTCTGAGTTTGCCCCTTCTGTAGGTCTCTGGTTCATCACTGTTCCAGACTGGGCAGAGTCATTCCTGCTCTCTGTCTCCTGAAAGTCCTTTTGTGTGGTGATGGTCGGTCTCCTCTCAAATTGGTCCCCATTGCTGTGCTATGCGCTCAAACTCCCAGTCCAAATGGTGAAATTCCCTGCCAATCAGTCATGCTTGCCTACCTCCCTTGTGTCCCTATGCTGAGAGTCTATTTTTTCCATGAAAGTGGGCCATTAGTTCAGAGTCATTGGAACCTCATGGCCTCGGATTGCATCTTGATAGATCTCAGTGAGCGTCCTTCAGTTTTGTGTCAAACATCTTTACAGAGTGTGGGGTTGTTGTTTGGAAAGAAGCACAATAGTGCCCTTAGGCAAGTCCACATTAGGCCAGTCAGTGCTAACCTTTCCACACAGGCACAGCGCAAAGTACATAACAGACTCCATAGTCTGACACAGTTATGTCCCACTCACAGATATATCCACATTTCCCAGTTCTCTCAGGTACTGGAACTGATCCATTTGTGTTTGCCTCAATATTCATCACTCCATCTTCTCCTTAACTACTGTAATTTGATTTTTATTCCAGATGACCTGACTCACTTGGCTCCACTGTCATAACTCACTTGGTTCCACTCTCTCTGTGGGTTCTCCCTCTGAGACACAAATAACTTTTAGGGTTTATTTAAAGGGCATCTAAACAATGCAAAAATTAAGGGTGCTTCTATCAGCCAGTTTCTGGTGGTGGTGATACTAATATTATTTATGATTGGCAGTGTTGGGGAAAAAATTGTCACTCTGAGTTTCCATGCTTTCAACTGTTCATTTGAAGGCAAGTTAAACATAGTTTTGAGGAGAAAATATAGCGTAGATACTTCATTTTAAAAATCACATATATATATATATATATATATATATATATATATATATATATATTGGGGAACTGCTTGTAAAAACTGTAATATTCTTTTCAAAGATTCATGATGGAGGAAGGGGAAAGTATAGGAACTTTTTAGAAATTATAGTCTTCACTTCAAAGACCTCTCAAGAAATATGAGAAGATCAGATATGTAGTGCCCATTAGAACATAATAAGTCTACAGAATCTGAAGTGGTTTTAGGCTGATGGTCCTCTCTTATAAATCTGGGCTAATACCTCTCTTTGTTGAGTTTTGTTGGATTAAAATTTGGAAACCATCACAGGAAACTTTCGTGAAAATTTTAGTTCTATTTGGTGGTTCTTCCTGTTAGAAAAGCAAGAGGTGAGTCAAAGATAAGAATAAGTGACACTGGAGCAGCTGAGGTGCTAAATAAAAGCTCCAGAGGAGTCAGAGAAAGCACTGATTAATGGTGTCTACCACTGTCTTTTCCTTTATATTAATGTCAAGGTGTGGGCTGATGAGGATAAAGCCTTTATATATAAGGTGTGGGCTGATGAGGATAAAGCCTCTCTATCCATCAGATGAAGATAAAAAGCTCCAAAACTCTGGGGAATCAATCAGAGACAGTAGAATTGAACATCCCATGGGAAATTAATAGACCTGACGGGGGAATGTTCTTGAGGTGGTTTATTTTATGCTCCAATCTGAAATAATTATTAGCTCATTAGTTGTGAGCGGAATAAGAGACACTGAATAAGGAGATGGCCTTTCTGTAGAACTGAACCAAATTACAAGAAGTGAGACCTGCGAGAAAACTCTGCTTTTGCCAATTTAGCACTTGTGCTGTCCTTACAATATTCAGTTCACTTCTTATGTGCTTTAATGTCTATGAGACAGATGTCTCACTTGACAAAAGAGCCTTTAATATTAGCTTTTGTTTTTATCAGTTGACAGGGGAAATAGATGTACTCATTTGTTTTCCAGGTTTATGTAAGCCTGGATAGTCACACATATGAGTAGACATAGTGTTCAAATACCCCCCGTTATTTTGCAGTACTATCCTTATGTTGCTTCTATTTGAGATAAAACAGAAGACAGCACAGCAGCAGATTGCTCTGCCTCCATGTGTGAAACAGTTAGCTGAAATTGTTGATTGCCCACCTGAAATACACTTAAATTGTTATCCTATAATACATTTCTGTAGCTACTCTCATGTAGGCTATATCCCTATGGTTTTAGAGCTTGGATGGAATAAAACTGTTTTTCTGGCTTTTCCAATATCATTCCTCCTTCAGAATAGCAAAAGAACTGTATCTGCCAGCACTAGCGGTTGTGATGAGCTTTGGAGCACAGTTGTGCATGCCTCCAGCAACTGGAAGACTTAGCCATGTATAGGCATAAGCCAAAACATCTATACCTGAAGGCTCTTATATAACTGAGGCTTCTGCTGCATGTACAAGAGATTATGGAAATGATTTCTCATCCTTTCCTTTCCTACATCTAGTGCCCAATACATTTTTGCTCAATCACACCAGAAATTCTAAAACATCTCACAGCTCTGTCTGTAAAAATAGATCATGCTGTTATATGGTAAAAAGAAAAGGAAAGAAAAAGAGTGACATTAACTGACATACAGGAGTTTTGCTTTGTATTCAACCCTTTTAAAAGATAGATTGCAATACCCTCATTTTTTAAAAAAAATGAGTCACTCTCTATTTGGGGCAGAGGGAGGGGAAGAGGAGGAACATTTGAGGGGCAGCGCAGGTGAGAAGGTGTTAGTTTGTCATGACCAAAGTATGTCAGGTGGGACAACTTACTTCACCCTACCCAAAATAAAGTCCTTCCAAAACCATAAGGACTTCACCTGCCGAAAGGGATATGTGGCCTGTACAAACTAGTAATGATATAACACTTTGCAGTTAGAGATGGAATTATTACTAGTGGAAGTTTTGCCAAAGGCATAAAATAAGCAAAATGTCTCCCCAACATCCTCTCTCTGCCTGTTATAATAACTACACAAACGTGATTTGTTGTATGAAAATATATATATGTATAGTTATTGGTTTTTCTTTTGCTTAGCTGTTCCCAATCCCTGCCCCATCCCTTCTCTCCTACCTAGTTATACAGGGCACCATATTATCTGAGCACCTCATATAAATTAAATGATGACAGTGGGAATTGGTTGAAAATCTTCCATCAAATAGTCAGAAAATGGCCTTGGAACAAAATGAAAATTTCCCTGAAAAAGTACCCTTTTTAAAAGTTTTCAGTCTTCAGATTTTTCAGGAAAAAATGTTCAAAGAAAAGATTTGATGAAAATAAAAAAGATTGATGTTTATCACTGAAAACAGATCAATTTCTTAACCAGTTTTAATGACATGATCTTTTTGTCTGTTCTCCTTCCAAGACACTAAGAAGGAGACAGCGGGGTTTTTAGGTTGTTTCACTCAATCTGTGAGAATGAGGGTACTATTAGAAAAGGACTTGGATGAAAAGATTATTTTTTTAAGCGGCTGAATTTGCTTCTTGACAACCATTTCAGGACGATAGGTCTCACTGGGGAGTTAGATGCCCTATGCATTTTTACTCCACAACTACTGATGCCCTGGTGTGTGGCAGATTTTCTAAATATGGGGGCCCTGAGCCTAGTAAGGGGTGAGTTTGGTGGCTCCTGTGACAAGAGAGGGCATAAAAGAACTGGGCGCGCCAGGTCTCTGTGAAATTTCCAGCCCCTACGTGACTTCCAAGGGCTGGATGGACATCTTTAGTGACTTGGCACAAGATTTGGAGCCATAAAAATAGCCCTGTGCTCAGGACCACTTCCCATTTGCCAGTTTGCCCAGCAGGCAAGCTATCCTCCCTCCCTTATCTTGTTGGCTTCAGGTTATGCTAGTAGCTCCTTTGGAGCTGGTAAGGAATCGTTCACCATACCATCAGATTGGCCAAGGTTGGTTGGGGTTTATTCACCTCCCTCCTCCCCATCCCCCTCCCACTCCCACTCCCAGTGAAACCCAATCATAGGGCTGGGATTCTGCACCTCCTGGAGGTCAGTTTGGATCTGTGAGTTATTTAGTTGCTGCAACTTTTGGCAGGTGCTCCGTTGAGGAACTTGCTGATTTAGATTCCAGATCCAAAAAGAGGAACATAACAAGCATCTTCAGGGCATCTCCTGATGAGATGAAGGCAATGTGTCCAGCCCCTTGGGGTAAATGCAGACCAGGGGCTGGGATACTTCACCAGGGGGACCATCCCTGCCAATGCTCTTTACAGCAGTGCTGGCAGGAAATTGAGGTCCCTTCTCACCTCAACCTCCAAAAGGGAGAGGGATGCTAGTGGGCAAGTCGAGGCACCCAGAGAAGCTCCTCAGAGAAACTCCTTATGTGGTGACTGGTTCCCCCAGCAATGGGAGCACCCAATGAATTGGTAAAGGATCAATGGAGTGTTGTTGCCATAAGAGCTACCTATGATGTAATCTACAGGAGTAGAGGTGGGGTAGAGACGGTGTTATTCCTCAAGCTGGAAGAAAGGGAAAAAAATAGATGATGGTAGAGCAGTGGTGGGCAACCTGCGGCCCGCAGGCCACACGCGGCCCATCAGGGTAATCCGTGGTGGGCCACCTGACAGTTTGTTTACATTTGCATGGCCACCTGCAGCTCCCATTGGACATGGTTTGCCATTCCCGGCCAATGGGAGCTGGGGGAAGTGGTACGGGCCACAGGGATGTGCTGGCTACTACTTCCCACAGCTCCCATTGGCCAGGAATGGAGAACTGCGGCCACTGGGAGCTGCGGGTGGCCGTGCAAATGTAAACAAACTGTCTGGCGGCTCGCCCGCGGATTACCCTGATGGACTGCGTGCGGCCCATGGGCTGCAGGTTGCCCACCACTGGGGTAGAGGATGGGAAAAAACACTGAATACATTTTTAAAGGGGGAAACTTGGTCTTTAGCTCTATATGACCCGAACATTTTAAAATGTAACATCACTTAAGAAACCGATGGTCTCACACTTTGAAACTATTTGTTGCACAGCAGGCGCATTAACAAATCATGGATTCAAAAGCAAAAACACACACATTGGTTTTGCCTCTAACTACTTCCCATCATCTAAGACTTGCAGGACTCTCCTTCTGCCTCAGGCCATTTGCGCATACTCTTTTCTGAAGGACTGACAGAATCATTTAACACTGCTTAATTCACTTGCTTCACAAAAGAAAATGCAAGCAATAAAACATATGTACTTACTAAAGAGGAAACCAACATTTCCACCCATGTCAATTTATTATGCTTTATTTGTTTCACAGTTCTCTTAAACTGTGCTACATATTACAGCAACTTCAACAATATAACCCTGTCCATGTTTTTCTTTCTGGATGGCTGACATAATTAAACTCTCTCCACTAGCACGATCTGTTGCTATAGTATATGGTATTTGATATATGTTTATGTACCCCATAAAAATGACATGTGTAACAACTGTTTATAGAAAAGGATGGGAGGAACACAGTTGAAATCACAGGCTCTAAATTCCTTAAGGACTCAGGTTGGAAGGTTTGCTTTTGTAGTTATGCTTAATTATTTGTATCACCATAACACCTAGGAGCCCCAGTCATGGACAGGACCCCATTGTGCTAGGTGCTGTACAAAGACAGAACAAGAAGACAGTTCCAGATCCAAAAAGCTTGCTGTCTAAGATAACAGTCAGCAGATGGATACAGACAGACAGATGGGGGTGTATAAGGAAATGAGACAATATTTGTCAGCATGAGAGAGCCATTTATAACAGCTGTGTTTTGTCACAGAGAAATTACTCATAATACATTTGAAACTGTTTTTCTATTAAAATGGATCACCTAACAGGTTAGTTGTGGGGTCTTTCCTCTTTCCCTTTCAAAGTGACATTTTTTGCAAGTGTCTGAATGTTTTGGAAGCTCATTTCATGCTCTATTATTCCCTGTCTAGTGCCTTCATATAAAATATTGTACACACCCAAAATATTAGTGTATTGTGTGATGAGCCAGAGTCCCTCTGTTCTGGGTTTATTCTCTTCATTATGTTTAAACAAGTATGTTTATACAGCTAGAGCCATTAAGATGGAATTATTATGACTACAGTGTAGCCTCCAATCATTTTAGAATGAAACTGAATTTAGAAATAGATTAGGATGAAATTATCTCATTCAGAACAAGATGCTTCATTTCAAGCTGTTGTGCTAGATCCAGTGTGAAAAAGTTTCATTTTCCTGCCTAGGGTAACCAGATGGCGAGAGTGAAAACTAGGACACCTATTTATGCCTGGTGGAATTTCAAAAATGACATTGCATCAGTATATGAACAAAGCTAAGTAATCTGGGAAGAATAAAAACTGTTTCAAATTTGGGTATTTCTAGTTCAGAAAAGAGAGATCAATATGGCTCAAAATGATACACATTTTATGATAGCATTGTTTACTAATACAGTAACAGCCCTTTTCAAAAAAAGAGGACATTTTGCCTATAGCTCACTAAGACAAAGATCTTTTGTACAAGAAACCATATTGTGAAGAGACCTAATCCAATGCCCACTGCTGTCAATGGAAAACCTCCACTGATGTCAATTAGTTCTAGTTTCGGCTCAATAACCCCGGAGATTATAATGCTACTTGGCAATAGGAGTTTCGCAATTTCAATTTGAAGAAGTTTGTAGGAATTCATTTTTCTCTTCTGGTTCATGTGGGTTCAGGCCCCCTGAGTTTCATTTTGAGATTTAAATTGGAATACCCCCAAAATTCAAAGCAAGACTAAAACAGCTAAGTTTTACCTAGTGTCACATAGAAAACAGTCACAATTGTATTGCATTGTAAAACTATAAATCGACTCCTCCCCATTCAAAATTCAGCCCATGTCTACTTGAAAATCAGCAGAGTTTTGCTGAATGCTTGGAGGATCTTTTCCTTTTGCCAAACCTCATCCAAATTTTAAATTTGCAATGAAATCCCAACCTACCTGGTTTTGTTATTTGTTAAAAAAAAATCACACAGCTCTATTCCCTGAAATGTCAAAAGCACAAGAACAGTAACAAAAGGTACAATAAAGCTTCACTTCTTCATGGAAGTTCTCGCTTTGCTCCTGAGAAAGTGACTTGCTCATAAAAGTAACTTTTATGTGAACCTTGGCTGCCACTTATTAATTACACTGCCAAAATGTCCAGTATTTAAATTACTGGATGATTTGTCTTTTTTCCTTTAAATACAGACAGAATCCACTTTCCTTACAGAATATCTTTGTAAGTAGGCAAGAAAGATGAAAAAGCTTTTAAAGAGAAAATGGGCAATTTTCTCTTTCAAACCAATTTCCCACTGTGTCCTCCTCTCACCCCCCAGAATACTGCCAACTCTTTTACACTGAGAACTACAGCAGCCACAACAGACATTCTAAAAATAATGTTTTTGGTTTTAACTATTTGTGCAGAATTGCATAATGTTTCCTACCTTTTTCATAGGCTTTGCATGAAGATAGGAAAAGTAAGGCAATTGTGTCAAAAAGCATATTTGGCTGCCGTACAGTGGGACAGGCACAAGGCAGATTTGTTTGCTGAAAAATAGGACAATCTATCCAAAGATTCGGCAAATACTATTACTATTCCTGTTCTGTTCAGAGGTCCAATTGTCAACTTTTTATGCAGAAAATGAAGGGTTCACTGGGACATAAGGATACAAAAATTAGTTTATTCTTCACTAACCCACACTTCTTGATCCTCCCTTCTTATAATTCCTTTTTATTTTACCTTGTTTCTTGAGTTGATGATATTATATATGAGAAGCTCCACTCAGGAACAAAACAGCACACTCAGGCTCTCCCTAGAGTGGACAATGAACCTAAAAGCCTATCATCAGAAAGCTTGTTGTGAACTATAGCATTTTCCAATACTCACGAGGGCCCTGATCAGCAAGACATTTAAGCACATACATACATTTAAGCGTGTGATTTGTCCTATTGACTTCAATATCACAAAGTTGTGTGTGTATTTAAGCACTTTGCTGCATCAGTATTTAGTGTTTAACTTGATTATCTTATTCAGAATCCAAAATGCAATCTCCAAAATTGTACACATACCATCTAAAACCCTTTTGCTTGAAAATACAGCTCTAGTGTAAATATGGAAAACACTATAATTTGTTGATTAATTTCTGTCATCAAGGGAATCATCATCTAAACTAAAACTTGGAAATGGTGTAGCAAGAGACTTGCCTCAGTTGCCCAAAATGCCTACCCAAACTCTACACTGGAAAATCTTCAGAAAAACCTTAGAAAGGGGCTTAAAATTGCTGAAATTATAAAAATTGCTTAATTGAACATTAAAAGGAGTGGTGATGGTGTCAGGACCCTTTCACATGCTCAGAAGAGTAATTAGTTTTAAGAACAAGGCTTTAATTAAATACAAATTAATAATGGTTTAAATTAGAAAATCTAGTAATGGCGGCTACAAAGTTATGTAATGTAGTGGGAAATTCTATAAGAATGCATGGGAGCCCATAGAAATGAATTCCCTGTGGGAAACGACTCACCAAAATCCCATAGAGATACACTGTAGCCCATAGAAACCAATGGGACTTTAGCTAGGGTTCATCCAAAGGTCAGCTGAGGAGCTCCATAGAAGTCTATGGGACCTCCAGCACTCCTTTTGATGGACAGCTGACAGTCTCATAGAGGTCTATGGGAGGAGGAGGAGCTCCAAGTCACAGGTAGGTACACGTGACTGGGCAGAGCTAGGGTGTTACGTTATCGAAAAACTGAAAGATGATTGGCTGAGCCTAGGTGACCAAACAGTATATAAAGGCAGCAGCCGGCAGGCTAAAGCTCTTTAGGGGACAGAGACCAGCAAGCGGAGAGAACGCTGCAGGATGCCTGGAAGAGAGAACGGGCTTGTGGAACGGCGGCCGCAGCAGCAGTGGAACCCAGCAAAAGAGAGGCTGCCTAAAAGATAGCTGGTACAGCAACAGCCCACCTAGGGTTCCAGGGTTGTCCCTGACAATGGCCTTTTGGCACCTGTTGGCGCTTTTGGAGCAGGAGGTCTCCACAGCAGCCGGGCAGCAGCCACCAACCGGCTTCCATCTCTCTCACCTGAGAAGTGACTTTACCACAGCTACCTAAGGCAGCCACTTCATGCCAGCAGCAGCAATTACCCACCACCACACCCCAGCCTCTGACAGAACAGAAGGACCATTAAAGATGATTCAGAAGGATTTTAGGGAAGCTTCTGTAAGTCAAAATCTCTCTCTATTTTAACATCTTAGAGTGTTTGGGTTTCAAGTGTAAATAAAGCTGAATGTTTATGGTTTGAGTGAGATCTCCCTACCCGTCCAGTAATTGCCTGATCAGCACTTGTTGAAGGCTTAGTGTTAAGTATTTAGTACTAAATGTTTAATTAATATATTGTTACATGTTGTAATTGCTATATTGTTATAAAGCATAGTGTTAAGTGAATGATTATATTGTTATATTTGATAGAGTTAACTGAAATTGTAATTGTAGTATTGTGTCTTTATCTGTCGCGCTGCTTCATTTTTATACTGTAAACCTATTGCTTCTCTCTCTTTTGCTGTAACCATTCACTTCTAAATAAATTTTATTTTTGTTTTTGAAGAATGTATTGCTTGTTGCCTATTCTTGATCGGAAGGCTGTATCCATGTCCTTCAAGGGAAAGTTAGCTAATAGTTAGCTGGAAAATCTGTAGGGCAGGCCACAACCTTTAATACCGGAATAGATAAATTGAGAATAAAGGGTTTTAAATTAAAGCAGTGTTTCTAAGTAACATCACTGGCTTAACATAATTGAATCAAAATCTTCTGGTAACAATAGGATCTTCCATAAGATGCAGTGATACATTGAAAGAAACTCCTAACAGATTTGACATAACATCCACAGTTTTTATGTTTTATCTTTAGTTGTTTGTTAAACTGATCTTCCTCTGTTCTGAAACTAAAAACTTGAAAACTTGTTCTTCTCTTGGCTGTTTTCAACTTTGTTATTCAATTTTAACTTACTCTAGAATATATCAATTTATAACTCTACTTCTCCCAGACAAAATTCTAGGGAGGTGGAGATGTCATTATATAATGAATAATTAAAATGTCTTGTTCTAAAATGCTAGATGGAAAGTAGTATTATGTATCCTTCAGTGATAATTGTGATCATCATGTGTACCCTATTAATATGCATGCTGTCATATTACTCCAGATTGTGGATGAAATACTGATTTACAACAGCGTCTGTTCTATTTCCTCTCTCTCCCCCCTTTGGTCTTGGTCTTATTTTATAATTGTTTTTCTTTGTCTGTGCTTTATTTGTAATTTATTTCATCTATGTGAATTGATGGGGCTATCAGTACTAAAAACACTAATATTCTTTGATGTATGTTTCTATTATGCTCTGATATATATTTTCTGGGCAGAAATGTTTTACAGTTGGCCACAGTGATTTGCCAAAGCCTACAACCGTGAGATGCAGGGAGTTCCTAGCTGATGAGACTTGCTCATTTTCATTCCAGAATATACTGTATGGGGCCATATATATAGAACATTCACATTGAATGTTCTTTTGCATATGCTTGGCTTGTGAACAACCACATTCCACACTGCATGCAAGTCAGGTTATGTGTCCATATATAGGTTTGCATACGTGGAAATCAGGCAAAAAAAAAACGTTTTAAATACCCTTACACATCATTGTGCCTAACATGAGGATGTTTGTGGGGAGCAAAGGAGAAGGGTAAAGGAAGTTGCCTTGGGAGTGAGGAGGGCGGTATTTTTTTTATGCTTATGATGAACATCTTTACTTTTTGTCTACTTTATGCTCTCCCTTGAATCTTTGTGTCACAGGCATTTATCCTTCCAATGAGGAAGGACAGGGTAGGATTTTATTTGGAGCCTTTGGTGCTCCTTTTTAATCAGCCATAAGGCTTTCTATAGAGTAATATGAGACACTTCCTCCCAAAAGAAGCTATTGGTAATAAGGCTGCATCCATAGTGCTTACCTGCAAATTGGATTAAAAAAGTGGAACCGAACTTAAGTTTTTTTTGCAGACCACACACAATTCCCATGCATTTTTAAAATTTGACCATATTTCAGTGATTCTATTATTATAATAACATTTACACTGAACCTTTAGCTCACCCCCACTGTCTACATTTTACAGCTGTGACACTGTAGCAGGGTAGACACCCGCTCCTGCGCTGAGGGGCTTAGAACAGCCCCGGAGAGGGCTGTGGCTGGGGACAAAAAGCCTGGGCTGATTGGGGAAGGCAGCAACAGCTGGGGCTATGCCCCAATCAGGCCAAGCTGGCCCCTATAAGAGGCTGCAAGCCAGGAGTCCAAACAGACTTTCTCTGCCTGTAGAGAGAAGCGCCTGGCTGCTGGGGAGCCTAACCAAGTGCCTAGAGTGGAGCGGGGCTGGGGGAAGGCCAAGGGAGCTGGGGAGCTCCGGCCTGGAAACCCCACAGGCTGCAGCCTAGTTGAAGGCCAGTTAGGTACTGGAAATGCAGGGGGCAGCCCACGGGTAGGAAGAAGCAGCAGGTTCAACCCCCCCTTGCTGTTGATGCGTGGCTTATATACTGCAGTCATCCCCAGTGAATGGGGGCTAGATAGTGACGGGGCAGTAGCCAAAGACTGAGGTGAGGTGGGGATAGAGCGTGGGGGTTCCCCTGGGCAGAGAGACCCTTCAAGTGAAGAGTTACTGCCAGGAGGTAGCAACCCAGCGTACAGGGGGCACCGGGTCCGGAAGGGACATGGGGGGCCTGGTGTAAGTGGGATAGTGGCCTGCAGAGGGTGCTCCAAGGCTGGAAGTAGAGCTAATTCCCAGGACACCAGCAGGAGGCGCTGCAGGGGTGAGTCCCGCCCGCTTACAGATACCAATGAACTACAATCTGCCACTTCTGTAGAGAGTGGCAATCAAAGAGAATGAAGCATTATAGGAACAAGGGGGAGAGGGAGGGAATTTGGGGTCAATGGTACCAAAACAAACTACGACTTCAGTGAAAAGTCAGAGCCTCATTAATGTCCCCAGAGTTGACCCACATGGAGTTTGACATGATGTTTCAAGTAGATTAGGCATTTCAGTTTGGGACCTTAGATCATTTAACTAAGCCATCCCCTCTGGCTTTTATCTGGCTCATATTTGAGTCTGTGTAATTGTATTTGTCATAGGGTATGTCTCTAGGGTGCCCTCATAGGCTAGGTTTTTTTATGAGTTAACTTCCTGTCTCTTGTCAATATGATAAGCTTGAATGTAGAAGTGAAATGTTATAGCTAGTTCAGAGGAATATTAAGAATAAAAAATCATTGGACTTGAAATGGATGTATGTGTTGCCTATCATTTCTATAAGAGGTGCATAAATCTTATAGCTGTTTATCTTTTCAGTGACTGCATATATCTGAATCATGGCAGAAATTATCTTAGTTTTTACTTTTGTGATGCAGCTAACAATATTCTGGAAGCCAGACAAATGTAGCGTCTTAATGGACAAGCCTATCTTGAGCTAGATAAAAAAGTCATCTCATAAATAATAATGCACCACAATTATATCTAATGCTAGACACTTATTAACAGGGACCATAGCTCCCAGCAGTACTAGCATGCTGCCAGAATACAAATAATAAACCAAATTATTTTTAAAGAAGTTTTAATCATAAATGTGCAATTCCTGAAATAATAGCAGTGATTTTGAAATCTCATCCTAATTCCCAGACTACTGCTCATATCACAGGGCAAAACTCTCTCAGTTCAAAAACTAAGATGAAGACAGTGCTTTTGACTCAGCGGAAAGAAAAATTCTATGTGGTGTGGTGGCACAAACCTCCCAGTCTTCCAAACTGCATGTCTGAAACTCCTTTGTCAGTCTTCTCCTGACAGTTCCATATGCATTTCCTCCTGTCTGTTCCTATTATAACATACTTGGCATTACTGTCAAAGAAAGTTATGACTTTATTTTGGCAAAGTAATATCACAAAGAGAAGTCCATTATGTAAGTGAATGCAAAATGTCCCTTCAGTTAAAGCCAGTCATGCTTTCCCAGACAAACACCTGATTAACTTTCATTAATATAATGTTTTTAATACTGAATCTAGCTATGTTCTGAAGCTGTGCGCTGCTAGCCAATAACTATGTTATATGTGTTGCACAACATATAATATATATTACACATTATATAATATATAAATATTAGACCAAAGCATTATATTTGATTGGTATTATGCTTCCTCTCATTCACTTGTGCTCACTTTGCAAAGCTGAAATCAGCTTTGGTACCAGCAAATATGAAATCTACCAGAATCAAGATACATTTGTTCTGTGTTGTAGTACAGGTGCCTTTGGGGGTAACTGGTTTGTAATGTAGTATCCAGAACAGAGACAAGAAAAGTACAGAACAAAACAAGTTACAAACTGGTGGGCTGGATTTCAGTGACAGAGTTTGGTAATTTGAAAAAATGCACTATAAATGTAGCTAGTTGAAATGCATATTTCCAAAGTATACCTTCTGTATAAGGTGAACATGCTGCAAGATAAGAATTGCTTCCCAGAAGTAGGGTATGTATGTCTCCTTTTTATGTTGTTCTTTTTTGTCTACAGACAATAAATTGGCTGAGCTTGGTTATTTGATCTCAAATGTTTTTTTAATATTGGATTGTAAGTGTAGTAAAAATCAATTGGTTACACCTTTTAATGAATAACACACAATAATGTCTCTTCCTAGTCCCATTTATGAAGATTCCTACAGCGGTATTATATGCTTATCAAATTAGTTCTTGTACAGCAAAAATGTACAATGTAAATGTACATTGTAAAAATGTAATAGGAAAAGCCAAAAAGGAGTTTGAAGAACAGCTAGCCAAAACCTCAAAAGGTAATAACATAATGTTTTTTTAAGTATCAGAAGCAGAAAGCCTGCTAAAGAACCAGTGTGGCCCCTGGATGATCGAGATACAAAAGGAGCACTTAAAGATGACAAAGTCATTGCAGAGAAACTAACTGAATTCTTTGCTTCAGTCTTCATGGCTGAGGATGTTAGGGAGATTCCCAAACCTGAGCCATCTTTTGCAGGTGACAAATCTGAGGAATTGTCACAGATTGAAGTGTCACTAGAGGAGATTTGGGAATTAATTGAGAAACTTAACAGTAACAAGTCACCGTGACCAGATGGCATTCACCCAAGAGTTCTGAAAGAACTCAAATGTGAAATTGCGGAACTATTAACTATGGTTTGTAGCCTGTCCTTTAAATCAGCTACTGTACCCAATGACTGGAAGACAGCTAATGTAACACCTATATTTAAGAAGGAATCTAGAGGTGATCCTGGCAGTTACAGACCGGTAAGTCTAACGTCAGTACCGGGCAAATTAGTTGAAACAATAGTAAAGAATAAAATTATCAGACACATAGAAGAACATAAATTGTTGTGCAAAAGTCTATATGGTTTCGGTAAAGGGAGATCATGTCTTATTAATCTATTTGAGTTCTTTGAAGGGGTCAACAGACATGTGGCCAAGGAGGATCCAGTGAGCATAGTGTACTTAGATTTCCAGAAAGCCTTTGACAAGGTCCCTCACCAAAGGTTCTTACATAAATTAAGTTGTCATGGGATAAGAGAGAAGATCCTTTCATGGATTGAGAACTGGTTAAAAGACAGGGAACAAAGGGTAGGAATAAATGGTAAATTTTCAGAATGGAGAGAGATAACTAGGTGGTCCCGAAGGGTCAGTCCTAGGACCAGTCCTATTCAACTTGTTCATAAATGATCCGGAGAAAGGAGTAAAGTTTGCAGATGATATTAAACTGCTCAAGATAGTTAAGACCAAAGCAGACTGTGAAGAACTTCAAAAAGATCTCACAAAACTAAGTGATTGGGCAACAAAATGGCAAATGAAATTTAATGTGGATAAATGTAAACTAATGCACATTGGAAAAAATAACCCCAACTATACATATAATATTATGGGGGCTAATTTAGCTACAACTAATCAGGAGAAAGATCTTGGAGTCATCGTGGATAGTTCTCTGAAGACGTCCACGCAGTGTGCAGCGGCAGTCAAAAAAGCAAACGGGATGTTAGGAATCATTAAAAAAGGGATAGAGAATAAGACGGAGAATATCTTATTGCCCTTATATAAATCCATGGTACACCCACATCTTGAATACTGCTTACAGATGTGGTCCCCTCATCTCAAAAAAGACATACTGGCATTAGAAAAAAGAAAAGGAGTACTTGTGGCACCTTAGAGACTAACCAATTTATTTGAGCATAAGCTTTCGTGAGCTACAGCTCACTTCATTGGATGCTTATGCTCAAATAAATTGGTTAGTCTCTAAGGTGCCACAAGTACTCCTTTTCTTTTTGCGAATACAGACTAACACAGCTGTTACTCTGAAACCTGGCATTAGAAAAGGTTCAGAAAAGGTCAACTACAATGATTACAGGTTTGGAACGGGTCCTATCTGAGGAGAGATTAAAGAGGCTAGGACTTTTCAGCTTGGAAAAGAGGAGACTAAGGGGGGATATGATAAAGGTATATAAAATCATGAGTGGTGTGGAGAAAGTGAATAAGGAAAAGTTATTTACTTATTCCCATAATATAAGAACTAGGGGCCTTACCATAAATGAAATTAATGGGTAGCAGGTTTACAACAAATAAAAGGAAGTTCTTCTTCACTCAGAGCACAGTCAACCTGTGGAACTCCTTGCCTGAGGAGGTTGTGAAGGCTAGGACTAAAACAGGGTTTAAAAGAGAACTGGATAAATTCCTGGAGGTTAAGTCCATTAATGGCTATTAGCCAGGATGGACAAGAAATGGTGTCCCTAGCCTCTGTTTGCCAGAGGGTGGAGCTGGATGGCAGGAGAGAGATCACTTGACCATTACCTGTTAGGTTCACTCCCTCTGGAGCACCTGGCATTGGCCACTGTCAGTAGACAGGATACTGGGCTGGATGCCCTTTGGTCTGACCCAGTATGGCCATTCTTATGTTCTTAGCACTCCAGAATGAGTCTTCCTCCATATATTGAGCTGTATCTGTGTAGCACTTCTAAACATTAAACTGGTCTGACTTAAAGATATCTTTCGAAGTAGTTTGGTCCAAAGGAGTCAAGAGGCCGGTTTTTGTTTTGTTTGTTTGGTTTTTTGTTTGTTTGTTTTATTCCCAGTTCTGTCATTGACCTGTTGTGTAATCTTTGTCAGGTTACTTTACTTCTCTGTGAGTCAGGGTTCCCTACCTGTAAAACAGGACTAATTATACTAATTTTCCAGAGGTGGTGGGAACACATTTGAGGTTAAAGTGTTTTTTTTTTCAACAAAATATCCTTTTTCATTGATGCTGAAACATTTTGCAGAGCTGTCTCTGATTTTGATGGGATGGTTTTTGAGGTGTATGGTGACTCTTCAGTCACTTCCAGAGAGAGAAGAACCTGAATGGAAAACATGGCCTTTTACAATTGAAAGTGAACATTTTGATACAATTCTGTTTTATGAAAACTTTCCAAAAAATTGACTTTAATTTAATGTGGAATGAAATCAGATTTCAAAGTCCCACAAGATGTCACAAAATGGAATTATTGTTCTCCAGACCAATACTTACCTTTCTCTCTAAATCACTTTCATCTATAGATGACAATTGCTACTCAAGAGCTCGATGATGATAATCTTCATCATAATGATGATGATGATGATAATAATAATATCCTGTATTTACAACTTGTATTGCTGTCATTTTTCATTCTGTTTTCTGAAACAAACAAATCTAGATATACATGAAAGCATGTTTGTGAAAGAGAATGTTACCTATATAAAATTATTATATTAACAATGAACGTAGCATAGGAAAACTGAGCAACAGACTCATGAGGCAAGAGACTGTAAACGTGTCCCCTGTGTTTCAAACCTCCAGAACTAAATGGGCATAAAGATTTAGTAAGCATTTCAATGTGATAATCCCATCTGTATAGTAGACCTCTGATGCATTTTTGCAGATTAATACACAGAAAAATTGCCTTCAGTGGATATGGTCAGAGTGAAAAGAATTAAACAGCAATCATTTTACAATAAAGCATTGCATAAACTATTCAACACTTAACAAATGGCTTTTCCTGCTTTTCTGAGTCTACTATGAAAACATAACACACAATTTTTAATTTGCTAAGGACGTGGGTGTCTCTGAAAAATGTTGTTCCTACTGTTTATAGCCAAGTGCTCAGGTTCTAACTGATTACCAAGTGTGGGGTTGGGAGGGAATTTTCCCCAGATCAGATTGGTAGTGACCTTGAGGATTTTTCACCTTCCTCTGAAGCACAGGATATTGAAATTATCTGGGTATATCTCAATCAATTCCCTACCATTGTAGGGGCCTTGGGCATTGGTGGAGGGCACAGGTTCCCCCTGTTCTCCTCCTGTGGCACATAATAGTTTAGTCTCCTGTGGGATGTAATACTTCAGTCTAATTTTGATTGTCAGGTTTAGTGTGTGGGTGATGGGTGGTGTAGGTGTCCTGTAATACAGGGGTCTCAAACTCAAATGATCACGTGGGCCACACGAGGACTAGTACATTGGCCCGAGGGCCGCACCACTGACCACCCCCAAACCACTGCCCCGGCCCTGCCCCCACTCCACCCCTTCCATGAGGCCCCACCACTGCCCTGCCTCTTCCCTGCCCTCATTCCAATCCCTTCCCTGAAATCCCCACCCCAACCCTGCCCCCAGGGGGTGCAAGAGGGGTGCAGGGTGTGGCAGGGGGCTCAGGGAAGGGGGTCAGGATTTGAGTGAGGATTTGAGTGAGGATAGGATATCATGGCTTTACATAGTCATTAAGGAAGGTAATTCCACACACAGAAGGAAGCATGGAAGAAGGTGCAAAATTCTTTTCAGAGAAGTAGACAATCATGTGGTAGAGGCTGACATCACTGGCATAGCAGAACAGTGTGAATTTGATGCAGTGGATAAAGTGCAATATACAGAAGGATTCAAAGAGGGGAAATGACATAGTCAGAACAGCAGGCAAGTAAGATATTAGCATCTGTATGTGAATAGACTTGCAAGTGGGGTGTGCGATGTTGGGGCAAAGGAAAACAGGGAGGATAAGGTCTACCTGAGAGATAAGCACATGGACAAAAGTGTTACTTATCCACAGAGAAAATGCCAGTAATTAGAAATATTATGGAAGAAACTGCAAGATTTGGACACAACCTAGATATGTTGGTCAAGGGAGGTGGTAGTCAAAGAATTGATTGTAAGAGAGGATGCAGGTGCTGTCAACAGTAACAAAAAAAGGTGGAAGCAGAAAGGGATTGATAGGGAAGACTAGAAATTCTTTATTTTATTTTTGGCCATGTTAAATTTAACTTGTTAAAGTGACATGCAGGAGGAGATATCAGAGAGAGTCTTAGTGAGATGCAAGATTGAATAGAGGGAGACAGGTTAAGAGTGACTAGGTAGTTTTGAGTTTGTGAAGAAATGGTAGCTGAAACCATGGGAATGGATGAGAGTACTTAATGAAAGGATGTAGATGGAAAAAATGAATGGGCCATAGAGGTCTGAAGGTCTCTAGCCAAATAAAAGAGCTGGAGGGGAGGATCTGTGAAGGAATAGTCCATTAAATATACAAAATATACCTATGATCAATCTCTTCATTCATGGTAAATTTCATAGCCATGGGGGAATTGATTTCCTTTTATAATCAAATGGTTAGATACAGGGGCAATGAATATATGATTCATGCCTGTATTGAGAGAGAAACTGATTCTAATGTCACTAGCCCTGGACCCAGTGTGATTTCACTGGATGTACACTGGTCTGAAATCCGAAGCCCTGTGTGTGTGCCTAGTGTGTCTATGCTTATTTTTCAGGAATTTTTTAAAATTAGACGCTGCAAATCCAATTTACTTCTTGAAAGACGAAGATTTAAAATTATACTACCCTCTTAGGTGTCTTTGGAGTGTATATTTTAGGAAATGTTTGTATCCACTGCCAGGACATTTTCTAGGACTTCCTACTCTCATCTACTTACCCCTTCTCCCACTGTGAAGTCAGTAACATACTAGTGCAACACTTCATATCCTAATGCAACTCTAGATGAACTCCCTCCAGAATGCAGTATTATAATATCCTCATAGACAAATACTTAGGGATTTCTTTCTAGAATGGAATCTAAATATCATGTGGCATTAAACAATAAAAACTGATCATATTTAGGTCTGCTAAAAAAATAAAGTGTGAAAAAATGTGTAGACTGCCAAAGTCGTATGAACATTCTTATTTTAAATCTACATTATAGGTAAAACCCTTGTTTTTCATCTCAGACTTAAAAATGCAGTTTCCAGCAAAGTGTAAATTGTATTACAAAACACGACAGCTATTAGTGTTGTTTATTTATTATTATTAATTATTAGCTCTGTACGTTTTAGTATCACTTTAGGATATGTCTATACTATGAGCTGGGGGTTGTGTGAACTAGAGTGCCTCATATTAAATGAGGATACTGATATAATAGGCATCACAGAGACTTGGTGGAATGAGGACATAGTAATACCACGGTACAAAATATATCGGAAGAACAGAACAGGTCGTGCTGGTGGAGGAGTTGCATTATATGTGACAGAAAACGTAGAATCAAGTGAAGTAAAAATCTTAAATGAACCAAACTGTACCATAGAATCTCTATGGATAGTAATGCTCTATACTAAACAACCAGTGGAGCCACTGGACGATTGAGAGCACTCAAGGACGATAAGGCCATTGCGAAGAAACTGAATGAATCCTTTGCATCGGTCTTCAAGGCTGAGGATGTGAGGGAGATTCCCAAACCTGAGTCATTCTTTTTAGGTGACAAATCTGAGGAACTCTCCCAGATTGAGGTGTCATTAGAGGAGGTTTTGGAACAAATTGATAAACTAAACAGTAATAAGTCTCCAGGACCTGATGGTATTCACCCAAGAGTTCTGAAGGTACTAAAATATGAAATTGTAGGACTACTAACTGTCATCTATAACCTATCATTTAAATCAGTTTCTGTACCAAATTCCTGGAGGATAGCTAATGTGACACCAATTTTTAAAAAGGGCTCCAGAGCAGACCCCGGCACTTACAGTCTGGTACACCTGAGTTCAGTACTGGGTAAACTGATTAAAACTATAGTAAAGAACAAAATTGTCAGACACCTAGATGAACATAACTTGTTGGGAAATAGTCAACATGGTTTTTGTAAAGGGAAATCATGCCTCACCAATCTGCAAGAATTCCTTGAGAGGGTCAACAAGCATGTGGACAAGGGGGATCCAATGGATATAGAGTATTTAGATCTTCAGAAAGCCTTTGACAAGGTCCCTCATCAAAGGCTCTTAAGCAAAGTAAGCAGTCATGGGATAAGATGGAAGGTTCTCTCATGGATTGGTAACTGGTTAAAAGATGGGAAACAAAGGGTAGGAATAAATGGTCAGTTTTCAGAATGGAGATAGGTACATAGTGGTGCCCCCCAGGGGTCTGTACTGGGCCAAGTCCTATTTAACATATTCATAAATGATCTGGACACAGGGGTAAACAGTGAGGTGGCAAAATTTGCAGATGTTACAAAACTACTCAAGATAGTTAAATCTCAGGCAGACTGCGAAGAGGTACAAAAGGATCTCTCAGAACTGGGTGACTGGGCAACAAAATGGCAGATTACATTCAATGTTGATAAATGCAAAGTAATGCACATTGGAAAACATAATCCCAACTATGCATATAAAATGATGGGGTCTAAATTAGCTGTTACCACTGAAAAAAGAGATCTTGCAGTCATTGTGGATAGTTCTCTGAAAACATCCACTCAATGTGCAGGGGCAGGCAAAAAAGCAAACAGAATGCTGGGAATAATTAAGAAAGGGATAAATAATAGGACAGAAAATATCATGTTGCCTATATCTAAATCCATGGTACGCCCACATCTTGAATACTGTGTGCAGATGTGGTCGCTCCATCTCAAAAAATATATATTGGAATTGGAAAAGGTTCAGAAAAGGCAACAAAAATTATTAGGGGTATGGAACAGCTTTCGTATGAGGAGAGATTAAAAAGACTGGGACTGTTCAGCTTGGAAAAGAGATGGCTAAGGGGAGATATGATAGATGTCTATAAAATCATCACTGGTGTAGAGAAAGTATATAAAGAAGTGTTGTTTACTACTTCTCATAGCACAAGAACTAGGGGTCACCAAATGAAATTAATAGGCAGCAGGTTTAAAACAAATAAAATGAAGTATTTATCATACAACACACAGTCAACCTGTGGAACTCCTTGCCAGAGGATGTTGTGAAGGCGAAGACCATAACAGCGTTCAAAAAAGAACTAGATAAATTCGTGGAGGATAGGTCCATCAATGGCTATTAGCCAGGATGGTGTCCCTAGCCTCTGTTTGCCAGAAGCTGGAAATGGGTGACAGGTGATGGATAACTTGATGATTATCTGTTCTGTTATTTCCCTCTGGAGCACCTGGCATTGGCCACCATTGAAAGACAGGATACTGGGCTAGATGGACCTTTGGTCTGACCCAGTATGGCCATTCTTATCCACATGCTAGCTTTTATTGAGCTGGTGTGCTAAAAACAGTAGTGTAGCCATGGTAGTATAGGCAGTGGTGAGCAGCAGCATGGGCTAGCCACCCTGAGTATGTGCCATATGAATTTGTTACATAAAATACCTTCTTTCCCCTCTGATCTTCTGTCAGAGATAATTTCCTAGGACTTAGCTATACAGGGACTCTTAGGAAAGCCTAAGGTGAATCAGCTAAAGGTATGAGGCAATGCTCAAACGTTAAAACATGTTAATCCCTCTGTGGATGTTCTCACTCTGCTGTAAAGAGGTCTTAGATCACCGTAACTTAATTCTCCTTAGGGTAATTATGGTGGAGATATGATCCTGTGCCATGAGGCTCATAAAGATAGGTGGGGACCGGATAGATGGCCACAGGCTGAGTCCACAGCAAATCACTGTGTGCCAGCATAGGTCACAGTGTCCAATCCCCAATAGCCTTTGGCTCCGTGACTAGCAGACACTTTATGGGACCCAGCCTGCACATGTCCTGCACTCTTGCCACCTTAATTAAATTTTAAAATTAATTTCATGCTTTCAAATTGTTGCTAGTTCATAATTTTATTTTATTTATTTATTATTGTATGAAGTACTGTGATGAGTGTGGAGCTCCATCTCATAGTGAGAGTCAGAAGGAATTTTCAGAAAAGGACAGAAGCTGAGAAGAGAATCAGGATGATGGGTAGGACTTTTCCTTTGTGGAATTTGGATAGGGTAAGCCTCACTTTAGGCCTTTGCTTTGAATTTAGCTGCAGCTAAGTTGGACATTGGCCTGAGGGTAGTTTTTTGGGGAGTATGGCCATTAGCATGGCAGGACATGGTTTACATTTATTTTTCTGTTTTACGATAATGCTCACCACAACTGTGTTTAAGTCTCATGTAGGCCTTCAAAATCATATCCATGAAATCACCAATTTATCACCAGGAGCTATTGAGAATCCATTCTGTTACTCAATACCTGTGGTTCCTGTTTTGAAGCTACTTATTCATTCTTCAGGTGCTGTATGTGCAGCAATGTCCCTGATGACTAGACTAACTCGTCTCTTCACTGCCCATTGTGCTGCTTGCACAAAGATGCAGAAATAACTTTGTGAAGGGGCAAATCAAAGGGTAGCTAGTTGCGGTGTGACTCTCACTAGTGGAGGGATTCAGGTGCCTTTCTTCTTTATCTGAGTATTGAATGGGGACTATACCAAGAAATAAAGCTACATTTTTATTACGACTCCAATCAAACTATTTTTCCTTTGCAGAACTTTGTGGTAATTTCAGAGGTACCCATGTACCATAGGTTCAGTGATTGTACACACATTGGTTGTTTTTGTTTGGTTCTTTGCATATTGGTTTAATATTTGATTGCAGCTTTAAATGTGGAAGTGACTCAGAGAGCAGGTGCATTGTACAATAGCTTCAGTGTTCTACTTCTGGATGATTTACTGTACACAGGTCTAATAAACATCTCCCTATGTCAGAACTACAGCAGGTCTTGCAGGAGATAGCCAATAAATTTGACAGAGGAGAAAACAGAAAGCCGCAGCTCAATTATGATATTTTTAGGCACTGATTCAAGAAGAATGGAATCACATCTCCCAAAAGGCTCTTAAAGTCAGTGCCCAGGTAACCCTAGCAAAGAAGATTATGTTAAGAAAGATGCAGTCATTTGAACATTGCCTTAAAGGTCATTCCTTCCATTTACATAGCCTCATGGTACCTCACAGTCTCTTCAGAGAAGCCACAATATTTTATTAATATAATTAGGTAACCAAGGGAACATCTTGGCATTTCGGTACTAAGTTTAGAGAAAGGAGCTACAATATCAGGAGGTAAAATAGTGGGAATATAATAAGGAAAGGGTTATTTAGCTTGTTACACTAACACATAGCCCCCCCCCCCAACACACACTTTGAAAATATCTCTCCTCTGTGTGATTCTAATCAGAGCAGGAGATATTTTAAAGTAATGTAGAGTTAATTTTTGAACAGCCAGGATTAATTCATGAAAATTAAAGACAGTCCGTGAAATCAGGATAAGTAGTTTCCTGCAGAGACACTTTTGTTATGGCAAGTTTGCTCCTCAATTTATCCTTCAATCTCAGGAATGTATCTAAGGAGGGGAGAGGCGGTAAGCAAATTGTTTTAATTCTTTGTGGCCTGAATTGTCAAAAGTGAATTGTAATTTGTGTATCTCCAGTTCTCAGATGCTCAGCCTGACAATTTAAAGGGACCAGTTTTTCAGTAGTGCAGAGCATCCACACTTTGTAAAAATATAAGGTGTTTCAAATAGGTACCCAAAATCTCAGGTACCCAAAATCACTAGAAACTTTTCAGAGTATTTGCCACTATCTATTTATCTCTCTCCTTCGTCAGTTTTAACATTTTCTGTAGGATAAGACAAATAATAATTAATCACAAACTGATTAGACTAATTTGGCTTCTTTTTATGTTCACAAGTTGTCTGCAAACAAGACAGAATTTTCTCCAAATAATGCATTACTCAGAATTAGTCACAGAATAATTTCTGCAAATAATTTGTGGGCCCTGATTAGGATCTCATTTACAGCAGTTTAGTCAGAAGTAACCTCCTGGAAGTCAAAGGAATTACACAGGCGTAAAAACTCATTGATATTGGAATTAGGCTTTTGGTATCTGATTTGTTCATGAGCAGGTTTTGCAGGTATTCTATATTCAGAAAACTTGAGCTGTTTAGATTGGACCCACAAGTCCAATGTGGTACATTTCTGTTCCCTGATTAAAGTAGCATAACACTTTGAATTAGGTTTCCAGTGGGAATGCTCATGCTCAAAAAAATCCCAAAATAATTGTCTATGAATATTTTCCAATATTAACTGAAAATATGTGGGTTCTATGAATACTCCTAATACTTCCAAAAAGCAAACACAAGCAGTACTTGAACACGCTCAATGCAAACTTGTTTTACAAAATGGAATAGATATTCTAAAGATGCACTCACAGATTATAGAAATTTACACAGCCAAAGATGTACCAAGGAGAATGCCTGACTCCCAGTACCTGTGTTACCACCTGGACTCTGTTAGTCATGTTCTTCCTATTGGGAACAGCTGTCACAGTGGAAAACAGAAAGATAAGTAGTCTTTAAGAAAGCCATGTTACAGATTATCACCAAGATCTTGAAGTGGATCAGGAATAGAATGGGGAACCCCAGTGTAAGTAGCTCAAGATCATTGTTATGTGCTCTTGCCTCTCTTGCTATGTAGTACTACAGTAGCTGAGATTACTTGAGATGTTCAAGCTATCAGAGACTCTGAGTTTACATTAAAGAGGTGACAGCAGTATGATTTCAGAAAATGGTCCTCCTCTCTGAAACTTGCTCACCCACTTGATCTAACAGAGACACAATTCTCCAGGAAATGCCACGAGTATCTATCTATTTTCCCATGGACACATGGTTGACTGGGGTGATGGAGAGAATTGTAGTTGTGGTGGGTTGATTTGGGAAAGGTTTCTCATGATGGTACTGGTAAATTTGATTTTTAAAAAATTATTAATAGTGTACAGTAATAGAAAAGTTCATTAAATATGTCTAAATAATATTACCTATAACATGTGCTGCTGTATTTTTGATTGATTTGATTGATTTGGTTGATTTGGGAAAGGTTTCTCATGATGGTACTGGTAAATTTGATTTTTAAAAAAATTATTAATACTGTACAGTAATAGAAAAGTTCATTAAATATGTCTAAATAATATTACCTATAACATGTGCTGCTGTATTTTTGTCAACTGAAATTTCCATGTAGCTTATGTGATGGCCATCATTTGGGCTGACACACCAGGGAATGAATCAGGAACCTCCAGCAACAAAAGCAGTTTGAGCTACAGTTTGAGCTAAAGAGCCAACAATGTAGTTAAGGATTTTAATAACTCATATCCTCTGTAGAGCACCACAGACGGAGAGCTATAACACACACTTACCAGTGGTTACAAGTTCACGGTCAATCCCATGGTCTAGGTAGAGTGCATTGTCATAGACCAGTGGTGGGCAACTTGGGGCCTGTGGGACTCCAGACCATTTGTTTATATTTGCACGGCCGCCCGCAGCTCCCAGTGGCTGCAGTTCGCCGTTCCCGACCAATGGGAGCTGCGGGAAGTGGTAGCCAGGCCTGTAGACTACCTGAAGGTGACAAAAAAACCTTAGCTCTCAATGGCTATGTATTTATTTGAGAGATAGGGGCTTAGCTAGACAAAGATAGAAAGAAAACATTATATATCATTCTACTGTATTTTCCACTGCATGCATCCAATGAAGTGAGTTTTAGCCCACGAAAGCTTATGCTCAAATAAATTTGTTAGTCTCTAAGGTGCCACAAGTCCTCCTGTTCTTTTTTCCCAGGAGGAGTTGTTCAGGAAATGAATGGAGACTCACTGGAGAATAGTCAGAGCCCAATTCCAATTCCCTGTTTGCTGGCCAGCTCAGATGAGCCAGTGCAGAGGTGGAGCAGTAATTTAGGCCAGGAGTAAATTGCTACCATCCTGGAACATGGAATGAGAAGAGAGTTAATTGTGGCTCAGATGTGTTGGAGCCACAATCCTTTCTAGGGCTGCATGAAGGATGGTGGAGTTTACGCACTATCCCTTGCCTAGTGGTGTGCTTAAAAGTCACAAACACATATTTTTATCACTGCATGTAGTCCATTTACTCTTGTAAAGGCACTGGAAAATAAAGTAACAGGTAAGGTGGCATCTATCTACATGTTTTAACTGCATGCCTCTGTGGCACTAAAGTCTATAATTCTAAATTAATTGCTTTCATGAAATTAAAAGAAACTTATTAAAATATTTTTCAGTGAACAGTTTGCTTTTATACAGGTGAAGAGAGATGAGAACATGCACACTGATCAAATGCAGAGGATTTCACATGCTGTCACAATCAATGATCCTTTATTTCCAGCAAGTAATCTGAATTTCTTCCTTTCTGTGCTGTGTTTGGTATATGTTAGTATTCAGTGTCACAACCTGGATCTTTAAATGAATTCAACAGATATTTTCTGTTAGATAAATTCTTCAATTTAGTAGTTGTGAACATCTGATCTATGTTGCAACAATCAAACAGCTAATTTGGCAAGTGATGTAATTGCATAACCCAGTTGAGAAGGAAAAAAAAGACTGTTATTGTATACTACAATGGTAGTATACCGACTGTACAAATAAAAGGACTGTACACAATGCTTATCATGCATATTCATACAAAATAATCATCTACCCTTTGCATATTTATATGGACTAATCAATTCTTGAGAAGCATACAGTAGTGACCCTTACAAAGTCGCCCATTTTATGTAAGAGAAATATACACAGCCTCCTTAGTATTTGAAATGCTGCAGATATTGAGATGATCTAATTGGAAATACTGTGCTAAGGCAAAACATAATGATTGCTATTGTAACGTCTGTAATAAAAATACATTAAGTAACCTCCTGATAAATTCAGCCAGCTCTATAAGCTAGTCAAAATGAACTGACCGAATAATTTATCCAACACATTTTATATAAGTCCTCAAAATAAGTGACAAATAATTGTTCGCATTATTCAACCATCTCAGTTGCAGTACCAGAGTATTTGCAACATTCTCCATGTGTTATATAGAAAATGAGATGATAAGGTTAATTACTTGTAGAAACAACTGTAAAGATTTTAATAGCAACCACTGTATCCTCAATAGACACATTTATACTGTTCTTATTGAGAGGAACTCACTGTGGAGGAAAGGTTAGGTCAATGAATTGTTTACTACTGATTTCAAGTACGGGCATGAAGGAGCTCAATCATTATTACACTCCCTAAATAATGCCCTCATTGCAAAGTGAAAGCTAGACTGTTCTCTCAGGGAGTTGTAGAATTTAACCAGGAACTACTTCAAAGTTCAATTCTTCTGTTTATAAAGCTTTAATTATGTGTTGTGAGGGCTTTATAACCTCACATTTTAACTCCTGGAATGGCTGGATTTTCCAAAGATCAGTTAAATCATTTAGACAGACTAGTCTGTGTATCAGATAAACAAACATATTATTTTAAAAGAATTAGGCTTGTTAAAAGATATTTAAAGAAGTATGTATTCATATGAACAGGTTTCAGAGTAACAGCCGTGTTAGTCTGTATTCGCAAAAAGAAAAGGAGTACTTGTGGCACCTTAGAGACTAAGGTCTGGAAATGTGCTGGAAATGGCCCAACTTGATTATCATACACATTGTAAGGAGATCACTTTAGATAAGCTATTACCAGCAGGAGAGTGGGGTGGGAGGAGAGAAAAACTTTTGTAGTGGTAAACACCCATTTTTTCATGCTTTGTGTGTATAAAAAGATCTTCTATACTTTCCACAGTATGCATCCAATGAAGTGAGCTGTAGCTCACGAAAGCTTATGCTCAAATAAATTGGTTAGTCTCTAAGGTGCCACAAGTACTCCTTTTCTTTCTTCATATGAACAGTTATACTCATAACTGAGCATCTTCTAAATACATAGACCAAAATTTTCAAACTTCAGTTCTTAAAACTGAGCATCTAAATCCATTTTAGAAAGCTAAAAACGTGATTTTTTTCCAGACATGTTAAGGTCTCCCAGCTCCCTTGTGGGATGCTCAGCCAGGGCTGGATTACCCAATAGGCAGACTAAGCACATGCTTAGGGCACCAGCAAAGCAGGGGGCACCAAAAAAAATGAGATTTTTTTTTGAAAAAAATTGATATTTGATATTTCAAAAAAAGCATAGAAGTAGTCATCATGGGAAAAATCAGAACTTTGTTAGACTTCCTTACATTCCACTACACACTCTTCCCCCGTTTTTCTGTTCTCTTTTTATTACTTAGCGCACCTAAACCAGGGGGGCGTCCTACTAACGTAGATCGAAATAATGCGAGGAAATCAGATCCTGTCATGTACTGCAATAAATGTATGTTTTATTATTGATATATTCTTCTGAGTTATACGTACTTGTTTGTTTTTTTTTTCTTTCTTATGTGTGTGTATATATATATATATATATATATATATATATATACACACACACACATAAAAATAGTGTATGTTGTGTAATTTTTTTTTTAAGTTCAGATAACTGAGATAAGGGGCAGGATGAAATGTAACCAACAGAGTCGAGCACAGAAATGTAAACTGGCAGAAGAAAAGAAACAAAAAACTAGTGAAATTTTCCAAAATCTTCCAAAGCTGACATCATTTTTCAAAGCTAATCCATCAGAAGCAACATCTTCTCTCAGTAGCACAGACATTGTTCCAAGACCTGTAGGTGTTTCAGAGACTGACCCTTCTTCTATTGGTGAAACAAACACCACTCCAGAACATGTGGATGTGTCAGAGACTGTAACTGATCATCCTACTCCTGGTGGTAAAACAGACATTGTTCTAGAAAGTGTGTATGTGTCAGAGATTAAACCTGCTCAAGCTGTAAATAATAGGAGAAAAGATCCTGGTATGTGAGTTGATTTCAGTACTGATGATGTAGCTTACTGGATAGATCGTGGACCAAATGACTGTCAACACCACACTGGGCCATTTGAGAAATCACATCAGACTTCTACCAATGGCAAACAAACAAGATATTGTCCACAAAAAAGTATTTTTTGGCATGAAAGCGAATGGTGAGAAATACACTCGAGAATGGCTACTGTATTCACCATCAACAGGGTCTGTGTACTGTTTTGTTTGCAAACTTTTTGCGTATAAACCTTCAACATCCCGATTTCCTGCAGATGGATTTTGTGACGGGCGGAATACTGTTTTAATTGAACAACATGAAAATAGCACTACTCACAGAGATTCAATGTTGATATATTTAAATCGAAGACAGGGCTTTGGATTGACACAAAAATTGGAAGAACAAATTAAAGGGGAGTGTGAATACTGGCAACACGTCTTGCAGCGTGTTATAGCTGTTATTCAAACATTAGCTGAACGTGGTCTGCCTTTCTGCGGATCAAATGACACATTGGATCATTGCAGAATGGAAATTTCTTGGGATTGTTGGAGCTTGTGGCTCAGTTTGACCCATTTTTATCAGGCCATATCTCAAAATATGGGAATGCTGGCAAAGGTAACCCATCATACTTATCCAACACAATATGTGATGAACTCATTGGTCTAATGAGTGACAAAGTTCGTTCAGCTATTGTGGATGAAATAAGTACTGCTGGGTACTTCAGTTTATCTGTCGACTCTACACCTGATCTTTCACATATTGATCAATTGAGTATTGTACTATGATATGTGTCTCCCACAGATGGAAAACCAGTTGAACAATTTATAACATTCCTCAATTTGAAAAGCCACACTGGTGAAGAAATGGCAAATCAAGTACTGCATTATCTGTGCCAAGTTTGCAAAACAGATTTCTCAAAGTGCAGAGGTCAATCTTATGACAATGCTGCCAACATGTCAGGGCGTTATCAAGGAATGCAGAAGAAGCTTTTAGAACAGAACAAATATGCTATATTAAACCATGTGCTGCACACTCTCTCAATCTTGTTGGCTGCAGTGCTGTTGATTGTTGTTCGGTGGCAGTTCGTTTTTTTCTCAACAGTCCAGTTACTTTATATTTTTCTCTGCCTCAATACACCGATGGGCAGTTCTTAAAACATATTTGGGCAATGATCGTCCGTTGAAATCTCTTTCTAATACTTGCTGGGAGGCACACGCAGTGGCAACAAGTGCAATTCTGGAGTCCTACTCAACGATTGTGGATGCATTAAAAAGTACAGCTGAAGACCAATCACAAAAAGGAGAAACTATATGAGAGGCAGAAAACATTGCAAACAAGATGCAAGAACTAGAGTTTGTATTCATGTTGACCGTGTGGAATGAAATTTTACAGCACTTTTACCACACAAGTCAACTTCTCCAAGAAAAAGAATTGGATTTGAAAACATGTGCAGACCTCTGTCAATCATTAGCAGACCACTTACACACTTTGAGGAATGATTTTGAAAGATCTGAAGACATATCAAAAGATATCTTGCCTGATACTAACTACAAAGAAGCCCAGTCCCGCAAGTGAATCAGGAAAAAACAAGCAAATGATAGCAGTGTAACAGAAACAGCATTGAATCCTGGAGACAAATTTTGCGTATCTACTTATTACGCTATAATTGATACACTTGACGCTCATATGAAGAGGAGAGGTGAAGTGTACAAAGAAGTATCAAGTAGATTTTCTTTTCTAAACGATATGGACTTATCTGATGAACAATATTCACAAGGTTCCCAAAAGCTAGTTGACTCATATCCTGTTGACTTGAACATGAATCTCTGTGGAGAGGTATGGCAGTTCCCCGGTTATATGAACGCAAAGTTTAATGAAACAGGAAAAAGGAAATTCAGTCACATTGATCTTCATGACACAATACTGAAAGACGGAATACAATGTATATTTCCAAATGTGGAGATCGCACTATGTATTTTTCTAACATTGATGATTACTAACTGCTCTGCAGAACGCTCTTTTTCTCAGCTGAAAAGAATAAAAAACCCTCAGAAAAGAACAATGTGTCAGGACAGACTTGATTCACTTTCTTTATTGTATATGAAAGTGGACATGCTTTGTTGAGTCAGCTTCGATGAACTTATCCAGAATTTTGAAATCAGAAAATCTAGAAAGAAGTTATTTTAATTTCAGTATACATGTAAGTTTTGTGTCATTTCGAAAAATAAAATTTTATTTTACGGTATAGTATTGTTTTTATTTTGAATTACATATGGGGGAGGGGGGCACCATAATCTTTTCAGTGCTTAGGGTCTCTAAAGGTCTTAATCTGGTCCTGTGCTCAGAGCTTATAAATTGTATAGGGATGCCTAAGTGTGGATTTAGGTGCTTATTTTTAGGCCTCCAAGTTTTGAAAGGGTTGCCAGTGTGTTTAGAAAATACCTGATTACATGACAATATGTAACACTGAAATATCAATCAGATAGAAATAATGTGTTTTTTGTCTTACCTTAGTCACCCATGTTTGAAAATTTTGGCTAAAGTTTCTTTTAGAAAATCCATTGTTTGTGATGGGTAGTTTTAATTCTGTATCATTTTAATTCTTATATGCCGTTCTGTTATGGAAGACGCTAACCTCTCTCTACATTTGTTTCCTAGAGTGTTTGCTCCAGGCATGACATATTCACCATCATAGGATATTAATCCAATTAAATAACACATTTGTAGAGTATGTATAAATAACTGAAAGATATTTCTGGAAGAAAAGTGTATTTGCTCATGTTTGTAAGTTTTCCTTAACTATTTTAATGAATGGATTTTTTAGTAATAATAATATTAGTATACTAAATATGTTGAATTCCAATGGATTTTCTGACTTAATGGCAAAGTGATTCATTGGCTATTAAAGGCTAAATGACACCTACCTTGCAGCATTTTAGCAGGTGATATCTGTGATTACAGGCATTCAAGCTCCAATGTATAAAATTATAGGAAATCTATTTTTCTTAGTTGTAGAGCTTAGTCAACCTAAAACTAGACATTCTTTTTTTGAGATTGGAAAAAAAAAAGAGAGAGATTCTGACTTAGCTGCAGGGTACAGGAGGGTTTGCGGAGATTGCTTCATAGTGGCACTAATTCATTTCAGAGACTCCAGAGGCTTGCACTTGACATATACTTATCTACCTTGAAGGATCCGTTTTGGTGTCTGATAGGGTTCAAGACTGAAGTTGTCATACCTCTTCTTCAATATCTACAGTAATCCAAAGCCACTGAAGATCATGAGGTACTATGAGCTGCACTGATGATAGTCAGCTAAATCGGTCTGATTCTCCCCTGCTTTGTTCCTTATATAGTTATTTACACCAGTGTAAAAAAGAGGGTGTAAAATGCTCCTGAATCAGAATGGCGGGCTTTTACAGAATGTAGGGCCTAGGCTACTAGATTTTCTCTCTCTCCCTCTCTTTCTCTCTAACCCAGAGATTATGAATACAAATCACCTTTGTAAACTCATGTCAAATCTATGTTAATAATCCTATTGCTGCTGGATAATACAGCACATACGCTTTTAATTTGGAGAAATATTATTGGAATATAGGTGCATTAGAAATCCATTTAATAATGATGTCATTTATATCTCTGGATTCATGTGGTATTCTCTCCCCATTTTAGTGAGCTGCAGAAGTAGTAGCATTAACTATAGAGATTAGCAACCTGTTGGAAAATGCATTTTGTGCCTAACGTTTGCATGTTGTTTAAAACTCAACTAAAATAAAATTTGAAAAAAAGCAACACATTGCCGTGTGAATGCTAGCTTCCAGGCATACAGGGAACAATCATTGGAGTTTCACAGAATCATAGAATATCAGGATTGGAAGGGACCTCAGGAAGTCATCTAGTCCAACCCCCTGCTCAAAGCAGGACCAATCCCCAATTTTACTCCAGATCCCTAAATGGCCCCCTCAAGGATTGAGCTCACAACCCTGGGTTTAGCAGGCTAATGCTCAAACCACTGAGCTATCCCTCCCCCTTCTTATATGAGTTTACACCAGTTGAGGATTAGGCCTAAAACCAGGGTATAATATTTTGAAGCTGAGCCCATAATGTCAAATACAATCTCCTTCACACACACAAAAACAAGAATCTCATTTCTTTTCTTCCTTTTATCCCAAAGGTAAAAATGTCATAGAAAAGGATTTAATTAAATATTTGCTCACAGACTCTCCTGGGTAAACCACACGGCTTCTCTTCAGCTGCAATACAAAATAAGCTAAATAACTAATTAATTTGTGCTGTAGCTCCACAACAAAACAAAGTGTGAAGATAAATTGCTGGTGTTAACTTAGTTACACATATATATGTAAAACATATGAAAGGGGAAGCATAGTGAGTGAAGGTGGACTCAACAAAATAAAGTACAATTATGAATCAATGTTAGGTAGATCGTCTGTGTGTGCTTCAGCTGTAATACAAAAATAAATACAAATGGCAATCTAGTTCTTCTTTACTCCACTGCAGCTAATGCAGCAGGTATGGTTCTGTCTGGAGCACCTTGTAGAGCCAGGGCTTAAGTCCCACTTCCACCCAAAGTATTCAGTAACACAACAAGCAGTAAAACAGCATAAATGCAAAGGGCTGCATCAGACTCAGTTGCCACAATTAGGAGAGCTGCTCTTTTCATTTCTGTGTATCAGTCACTGACAGATTTATCCTCACAATACCCTTCTGAGGTGGAGAAGCATTAGCATCGCTGTCTTACAGATGGAGAACTGAGTCACAGTGCTGGCTAAGACACTTACTCTCGGTTACACAGGTTTCAGAGTAACAGCCGTATTAGTCTGTATTCGCAAAAAGAAAAGGAGTACTTGTGGCACCTTAGAGACTAACCAATTTATTTGAGCATAAGCTTTCATGAGCTACAGCTCACTTCATCGGATGCATACTGTGGAAAGTGTAGAAGATCTTTTATACACACAAAGCATGAAAAAATACCGCCCCCCCCACCCCACTCTCCTGCTGGCAATAGCTTATCTAAAGTGATCACTCTCCTTACAATGTGTATGATAATCAAGGTGCGCCATTTCCAGCACAAATCCAGGGTTTAACAAGAACGTCTGGGGGGGGGGGGTTAGGAAAAAACAAGGGGAAATAGGTTACCTTGCATAATGACTTAGCCACTCCCCGTCTCTATTCAAGCCTAAGTTAATTGTATCCAATTTGCAAATGAATTCCAATTCAACAGTTTCTCGCTGGAGTCTGGATTTGAAGTTTTTTTGTTGAAGAATTGCAACTTTCATGTCTGTAAGCGCGTGACCAGAGAGATTGAAGTGTTCTCTGACCGGTTTATGAATGTTATAATTCTTGACATCTGATTTGTGTCCATTTATTCTTTTACGTAGAGACTGTCCAGTTTGACCAATGTACATGGCAGAGGGGCATTGCTGGCACATGATGGCATATATCACATTGGTGGATGTGCAGGTGAACAAGCCTCTGATAGTGTGGCTGATGTTATTAGGCCCTGTGATGGTGTCCCCTGAATAGATATGTGGGCACAGTTGGCAACGGGCTTTGTTGCAAGGATAGGTTCCTGGGTTAGTGGTTCTGTTGTGTGGTATGTGGTTGCTGGTGAGTATTTGCTTCAGGTTGGGGGCTGTCTGTAGGCAAGGACTGGCCTGTCTCCCAGGATTTGTGAGAGTGTTGGGTCATCCTTCAGGATAGGTTGTAGATCCTTAATAATGCGTTGGAGGGGGTTTAGTTGGGGACTGAAGGTGACGGCTAGTGGCGTTCTGTTATTTTCTTTGTTAGGCCTGTCCTGTAGCAGGTGACTTCTGGGAACTCTTCTGGCTCTATCAATCTGTTTCTTCACTTCCGCAGGTGGATATTGTAGTTGTAAGAATGCTTGATAGAGATCTTGTAGGTGTTTGTCTCTGTCTGAGGGGTCAGAGCAAATGCGCTTGTATCGCAGAGCTTGGCTGTAGATGATGGGTCTTGTGGTGTGGTCAGGGTGAAAGCTGGAGGCATGTAGGTAGGAATAGCGGTCAGTAGGTTTCCGGTATAGGGTGGTGTTTATGTGACCATCGTTTATTAGCACTGTAGTGTCCAGAAAGTGGATCTCTTGCGTGGACTGGACCAGGCTGAGGTTGATGGTGGGATGGAAATTGTTGAAATCATGGTGGAATTCCTCAAGGGCTTCTTTTCCATGGGTCCAGATGATGAAGATGTCATCAATATAGCGCAAGTAGAGTAGGGGTGTTAGGAGACGAGAGCTGAGGAAGCGTTGTTCTAAGTCAGCCATAAAAATGTTGGCATAGTGTGGGGCCATGCGGGTACCCATAGCAGTGCCGCTGATCTGAAGGTATCCATTGTCCCCAAATGTAAAATAGTTATGGGTAAGGACAAAGTCACAAAGTTCAGCCACCAGGTTAGCCGTGACATTATCGGGGATAGTGTTCTTGACGGCTTGTAGTCCATCTTTGTGTGGAATGTTGGTGTAGAGGGCTTCTACATCCATAGTGGCCAGGATGGTGTTATCAGAAAGATCACCGATGGATTGTAGTTTCCTCAGGAAGTCAGTGGTGTCTCGAAGGTAGCTGGGAGTGCTGGTAACGTATGAGGAGGGAGTCTACATAGCCAGACAATCCTGCTGTCAGGGTGCCAATGCCTGAGATGATGGGGCGCCCAGGATTTCCAGGTTTATGGATCTTGGGTAGTAGATAGATATCCCAGGTCAGGGTTCCAGGGGTGTGTCTGTGCGGATTTGATCTTGTGCTTTTTCAGGGAGTTTCTTGAGCAAATGCTGTAGTTTCTTTTGGTAATTATGTGCCAGCAATGCCCCTCTGCCATGTACATTGGTCAAACTGGACAGTCTCTACGTAAAAGAATAAATTGACACAAATCAGATGTCAAGAATTATAACATTCATAAACCAGTCGGAGAACACTTCAATCTCTCTGGTCACGCGATTACAGACATGAAAGTTGCAATTCTTCAACAAAAAAACTTCAAATCCAGACTCCAGCGAGAAACTGTTGAATTGGAATTCATTTGCAAATTGCATACAATTAACTTAGGCTTGAATAGAGACTGGGAGTGGCTAAGTCATTATGCAAGGTAACCTATTTCCCCTTGTTTTTTCCTAACCCCCCCCCCCCCCAGACGTTCTTGTTAAACCCTGGATTTGTGCTGGAAATGGCCCACCTTGATTATCATACACATTGTAAGGAGAGTGATCACTTTAGATAAGCTATTACCAGCAGGAGAGTGGGGTGGGGGGAGGTATTTTTTCATGCTTTGTGTGTATAAAAAGATCTTCTACACTTTCCACAGTATGCATCCGACGAAGTGAGCTGTAGCTCATGAAAGCTTATGCTCAAATAAATTGGTTAGTCTCTAAGGTGTCACAAGTACTCCTTTTCTTTTCTCGGTTACACAGGAGGTCTTCAAGGAGCCAGGAATTGAAGCTAATATGCATGGGTCCCATTTTAGTACTGTTATTCCCTTCTTCCCTCAGGGTAAGGCTAGGGGATCACATGTGGCAGGTGGATGCTCAGCAAGGGAAGATCTAGGTTTAATGACTGGAACCAGAGTTGGAGAAATCAGGCACAAGGGGATCATATACTGGATGAAGAACAAACTAGCTGTTACCAATGTTCCCTCTAATTTTTGACAGGCTGTGTGCGCAAAAAAATTCTTCTGTGCAGATTTTTGACAGGCCGTGTGTGCAAAAAATTTCCTCTGGGCAAATTGTTGTGCTTCTGTGCAAATTTTTGTGCGCGTGGGTTTTTGCCGTGTGCACGGGGTTTAGAATCTGTGTGCGCGCACGCACGCACACACAGCTTAGAGGGAACAGTGGCTGTTAGTATTTACTGTAAATAGTGGTGTCTCTGAACGAGTTCTGAAACCAGCCTACAAAGAATGGTGAGTCTTTCCAGAAATTCCCATTCATACAGAGTCCCAGTAGCCAAACAATCTCTCCATGAAAGCCATCCAGAAGATGTATTCTGGATAGATCACAAATAGGAGAAAAGTCCAGAAAGGAAACAGTTTTGCAGGAAATTCTAGGGCGAATGCAGATGGGGCCTGGGAAATGAGAGTGGGATTGAGACACTCACTGGTGTATGTATGTAGGAGTTAGACATGGGGGAGGGTGGTGGTGCTCAAAGTGAGTATTTAATTTTAAACTCATTGAACCAAGATAGTCAACTCCTCCCTGCAATATAGTTGTCCTTATTACACTTCGCAAAAAGAAAAGGCGTACTAGTGGCACCTTAGAGACTAACCAATTTATTTGAGCATAAGCTTTCGTGAGCTACAGCTCACTTCATCTGTAGCTCACGAAAGCTTATGCTCAAATAAATTGGTTAGTCTCTAAGGTGCCACTAGTACTCTTTTTCTTTTTGCTAATAGAGACTAACACGGCTGCTACTCTGAAACTTATTACACTTGTTCATATACGAAAAAGAATTTCAAATGAGAACTGGATCCTCCCTTCCCCAAAAGATTTAAAATGCAGCATGATACAAGGTGCAAGTGAGTGCAAGGGCAGCTAGAAGGCAGATAAAATTGTGATGTTGTTGTACATAATTTAGCTATGTGAATATCTCGGTGCTTCTGAATCATTTCTGTTTATCTCTCCATATTTAAATTATCTTTATAGCCACTTGATGTATGACTTCAGTATTTAGACTGTATTTATTTCATCCCAGGTCTTCTTGAATGGATATCAGATGTTTTTGTTTTCTCTTTTTCATTAAAAATTATTTAGATTCTGATGGTATGCTATGTTAGTTACTAAGGAACTATTTTGGTTTTCACTGATCAACAGCATTATATAAATTAGCTCCTGATAATTGCCAGCTCTTCTCTTCTTTTTATTGACCTTTGCTGCTCTGTCTACTGTTTGTTTCATGAGCATGTAGGAATGCTTCTTACCATACTAAACTTCCATTTTAAACCTACCTCGGGGTTAAAAATAAAAGGCACATCCTCCAGTCCCAGAGCTGAGATGACAGCTATTTCGCAGGAGTGATATGCCAATCTCAATTTCCAAACTCTTTGCATTCATTTCAGAATGCAGCAGACCTGCTGCCAATGTGACTCTAATTATTATTACAGGACACAGTGTTCAATGAAATGATTTAAAGAGAATAAATAATGCATTCTATATTGTTTTTATAGATGACCCAGTCTTGTCTGATGAACTTGTTTGATGTGTACTGGGGGGATAGACGTTATCCAGTGGAACAGTTAGTTTACTCCATGTGCAATATCAGTCCTTTTACTAGAGCATGTAGCTAGGACTTCCTGTCTAGCCAGGTTATGAAGTTACCTGTAGTCAGTTTTTCAGAGATGCTGATCATCTTCACCTCCCATTAACTTCAAAGAGAGTTGCACTACTCAACACCTCTGAAAATCAGTCTGCTGGCTTCCCTTATTTTGGAATAAGTTATTTTCACACTGAAAGAAGCCCAGTAATATTACAAACAACAACATAAAATACTACATTACAAACTAAGATATAATGTTACAAAAACTTCTACAAGTCAAACACTCAACCTTAATTCTGTCATTTCTTCTTATCTGTGCAATTTTAATTCTGCTGCCTTTTGCTTATATATTGTGATACAGCCTTTAATTAGGTGGTCAAGTGTAAAAGTATAATTTGGCAGGCCAAAAAATAATTTGAAGGGCAACCAGCAAAAGACACACAAACTAACAGCATTTTTTTAAAGTACATCAGATGTAAGAAACCTGCCAAACAATCAGTGCAGCCACTGGGCAATGAAGGTGTTAAAGGAACAATCAAGGAAGACAAGGCTGTTGCAGAGAAGCTAAATGAGCATCAGTCTTCATTGCAGAGGATTTGAGGGAGATTCCCACACCATTCTTTTTAGGTGACAAGTATGAGGAACTGTCAAAGACTGAAGTGTCAATAGAAGATGTTTTTGAACAAATTGATAAATTAAATAGTAACAAGTCACCAGGACCCAACGGGTATTCTTCCAAGAGTTCTAAAAGAACTCCAATTTAAAATTGCAAAACCATTAACAGTGGAACCTATCAGCCTCTGTGTGAGAATATTTGAGGATAGTTAATGTCAGGCTGACTATTTTTTTAAAAGGTTCCAGAGGTGTTCCTGGCAATTACAGGCTGGTAAGCCTCACTTCAGTACTAGGCCAATTGGTTGAAACTATAATAAAGAAAAGAATTATCAAATGAGCATGATTTGTTGGGGAAGAGTCAATACAGCTTTTGTAAAGGGAAATCATGCCTCACCAATATATTAGAATTATTTGAGGATGTCAACAATCATGTGGACAAGGGAAAGCCAATGGATATAGTGTATTTGAAGAGATGCTGATCTCACCTCCCATTAACTTCAAAGAGAATTGCAATTTCAGAAAGCCTTTCACAAGGTGCCTCACCAAAATAAGCAGTCTTGGGATGAGAGGGAAGATCCTCTTACGTATCAGTAACTGGTTAAAGGACAGGAAACAAATGGTAGGAATAAATGGTCAGTTTTCAGAATGGAGCGAGGTAAATAGCATGGTCCCCCAAGGATCTTTACTGGGATCTGTGCTGTTCAATGTATTGATAAATTACTTGGGAAAATGGGTAAACAGTGAGGTGGCAAAGTTTGCAAACAATAAAATATTATTCAAAAAAGTTAAAGTCCAAAGTTGACTTTAACCTACAAAGGGATCTCACAAAACTGGGTGATTGGGCAACAAAATGGTACATGAAATTGAATGTTGCTAAATGAAAAGTAACTAACATTGGAAAGACATAATCCCAACTATACATACAAAATGATGGGGTCTAAATTAGCTGTTACCACTTAAGAAAGATGTCTTGGAGTCATCATGAATAGTTCTCTGAAAACATCTGGTCAATGTGCAGCAGCAGTCAACAAAAGCTAACAGAACCATTAGCAACCATTAAGAAAGGGAAAGATAATAAGACAGAAAATATAATGCCTCTAGATAAATCCACAGTACGCCCACACCTTGAATTCTGCATACAGTTCTAATTGCCCCGTCTCAAAAAAAGATACATTAGAACTGGAAAAAGTACAGAGTAGAGGAACAAAATTGATTAGGGGTAGGGAGCAGCTTCCATATGAGGAGAGATTAAAAAGACTGGGACTGTTTAGCTTAGAAAAGAGATGACTATGGGGAGATATGACAGAGGCCTATAAAATCATGAATGGTGTGGAGAAAGTAAATAGGAAATGTTATTTACCCCTTTACCTAACACAAGAACCAGGGTCACCCAATGAAATTAATAGGCAGAAGGTTTAAATCAGACATAAGGAACTACTTCTTCTCATAACCTCATAATCATTGTCAGAGGATATTGTGAAGGCTAAACTTATAAATGGGTTCAAAAAAGAATTAGATAAGATCATGGAGGATAGGTCCATCAGCGGCTATTAACTAAGATGGTCAGGACACAACCCCATGCTTTGGGTATCCCTGTCTGACTGCGAGAACAACAGGGATGGATTGCTTGATAATTGCCCTGTTCTGTTGATTCCCTCACATCTGGTACTGGCCACTGTCGGAAGACAGGACACTGGGATATATGGACCATTGGTCTGATCCAGACTGGCTGTTATGTTATTATGCTATTTTCCCAAAGATCCCTTGCTGAGATTCCTTCTGAGACATTTTCCACCCTGCTAACCCAGAACACCTTGTTCAGTTCTGGGAGAACAGTTTATCCAGTTCTCTGGGATACAAAACACTCAGTTTGACTCTAGCTCATCAGTCAGGGTACTTTATTAGGCATGTAACAGCTCTTTGCCTTCTCTGGACAGGCCAAATGTAGGGGGGTTGGGTACAGGGTGATAGAACAATTCCAGTCCATGTCAGACACCACACAGTTTATATGCATTTTCCCTAGCTACTAACATCTATACTTCTTTCATGTAAAGACCAATTACTCTGCCGATTGCATAAGGTGAACTTATCAGTTCAGGGTACTTTTGCTTACGTTGGTTACTGTAAATGTACCCACAATAGTTAGTTTAGTTAGTTTCTGTTCCCCTTATTTATGATAAACGTATTCACCCTAGCTAGTTGTTTCAGCTTTTATTTGTTCGGGCTTGTTCAACCGTTACCTGTTGAGGCATGTCTTTTCTTAACTTGGGCCTCCTCATGTCAGCTAAGCCAGCCCTATACCCCTTCTACAAGTCTTGCAGTGCATGAATTTTTATACCAGGAATCATTATTTAATTTGTAAATTAAATAATTAATTACATTGCAAATTAAATACAAAGGTATTATAATTTTTAGCACAGTTCTCAGTCAGTGCCTGTCACAGAGCCACTGGCCCCTATGATTAAAGCAGGTTCAGCTCCCCTGTGCTGGATCAGGTCCTCCAGTTGAGTCAATTAAGGGGGCAGATCTGCACCTGGGCTATAAAAGTTCAGAGGCAGCTCCCTGAGCGTAGAGCTAGAAGGAGAACTGTAAAGTGAAGTTGTAAGGAGTTCTTCTTGAAGAAGGGGGCTGGCCGCTTAGACAGCAGAATAGGACATTAGCTCAGGAGGGAGAGGCTGTGTTTTGCTTAAGCCTCTGGATGGAAGATTTATTTTTTGTGTCTGTTTTTTGGAACTTTGTGCTAATAGAGAAACCAGACGCCAAGATACAAAAGACTGCAGGTTGTTTAAGCTGCCCTGGGGCAAACAGAGGCACGGCACTGCAGAAGGGTGGCCACGGTGATGCAATGCCTCGTTTGAGAAAATTAAACATAATGCTTCTTGGTAAGAGGATGAGTGTGAGTTTGTAATGGAAAACTAGAATTCATGACACTGGGGAAGGGGGACAGTAGGGAGGGTGTGGAATGGGCAAGTCTGCTAATATCTAGGTTTTCACAGCTGAAAATAGCAAGGGCAGGCAGGGTGGGAAAAGGCTAGTTTCATTTAATCATCCTTCAGCTTTTCAGGCTACTTTCCCTTTACAACATTCCCATCAAAATTCACCAGCCATGCTCCCTCCTTCTGTACCTCTATCTCAAGAATGCAGCTTCCCTGTATATTTTTCCTCCCCATGTACCCACCAGCCTGTTCCTGTCTCCTAAAACCTCACTGATTCCTTGCACCATTATATAGACAAGTAGGAGTACAGCAGGGTTTGTGCAAGTGATGCATATGACTAAGGTGCTGAATTTAAAAAAGGAGGTGTGGTCAGGTGAAAACAACATGTATGTGTATGTTACTCACATGTATGTTACCCACCATGCTCATTTGTAAAATGCACAATGAAGAAGAAATTGAAAGGTGCCCTCGGAAACTCTTCAGTGAACATTTTGTCATGATGAATTGTAATAGTGTTGACAGGAAGATGATATTGAAGTGTGGATAGGTGACACGATTGTCAGTACTGTTGTATCATATTGGTCCTGGTCAGGATAGAAGTATAGAAAAGTAGATGAAAAAGTTCTCTGACAGAAGGTCTCTGGTAAAGTGACACATCAGCCCCTGTGTGATGGGAGACATTTGCTGAAAACCCATAATTCCCTCATAAATGTAATCAGCCCTGTCAATGAAGGGTGGCCTAAAATTCAATAATGGGGTCATGTGAATGTGCGTTCCTACACTAGTACTATGATTCAGTAACATGTATTGCCTATAGAGAGTCCCCAAAGTACTGCTGGTTCTGACAACTCCAAGCGTTATGTGCAAACCCCACTACAGGGTTCTATAGAGCACAACGGCACCAGATGTCACTATGGACTCATTGAACGTGTACCTCACAGTTGCAGTTGCCTCCCTGTTCCATGGTCACATCTGTTTTTCAAATAGTTTCTTCACCTTGCCCCGATGAGTGTTGTAAACAGCATATAATCCACAATCCTGATTTTCAGCCACTTTCCATGCTTTTTATGGGGTTGGTGACACGTATGGACCCCCTCCCCCCTTTTTAAAATCTTTTCCTTTTCCACATGTTGCTTAAAATGGGACAATTGGATTTACAATCTGCATGCTTTTCAGTTACCAACTGGATCATGTTACCATAGCTATACTTTAGAGTTGGTTAATATTTTTCCTCTAGGAAGTTCCTAAACAACCAATATGGTTTTGTTGAAACCAGAATTTTTCATGGGAAAATATCAATTCCAATTTTAAAAGAATCAATTTTCCTCTTGAAAATATTAGAACGAAAATTTCATTTCATGACATGTTAATTTTCATTCTCAATTGGTTTGAACAAAGCTTCCCACAGGAAAACAAAAAGGTTTTAACTGAAAACTAAACAGCTCTTGTAGTTTGGGTTGTTATGTTTAGGCACTTTGATGGATGATTTATTTCATTTTATGACCCAGTTTATATTATTTTGTTGTGTGTTTCTTGGTAAGAATCAACCATAATAGTGGCATTACAAAATACAGGCTACTCCTTATATACTGCAAATAATTTAAGATGAACTTCTTGAGCAATATCAAATTTGTCCATCTTACCGATTGTTCAATATGGGCAGGCATTAGATTCCTTAATGGGACACAGGGGGAAACAGGGAGGGACAGCAAAGATGCTGGGGTACCAGTCAGGAAGGGAAGGAAGCTTCAGAATGAGTGGGGCCAGCTTTTGCTGATGTCTGAGCCCATTAAGTTAAGGAGGGAGGCCAGAGAGTAAGCAAAAAGAACATAAGAAAGAACTGAAAGAAGCCAGCGAATGAGTGGGAAGGGATTCAAGATCCAAGCAGAGAACAGGAGTAGGAAGCTATCATAACTGGGAGCCAGCAGAGAAATGGGGTGACCAAAACCATCAGAAAGGAATGCAGCAGATTTCCCGGATAAACCGAGTTTCTGTATGGTTGGCTGAAACACTGGCTCAAACCATACAGAAATGTAATTTATCAGAGTTGTCCAGACAACTTATGTCTATCTTAAACCGATTCAACTGTACCAGGAAAGATGTGTTTGCATTCAAATCAAACTACATATCCTCTTGGTGCAGCCACCTCTGAAATTAAAGAGATGACAAAACTGACAGGAATTGTCTTTTACAGAACTACCGCTTACCAGCAAATCCAACTAATGTATAACTATTGATAAACACTAGAAGGATAAATTATATGTGAGTCAAGGTGGGGGAGGTGATATCTTTTACTGGACCAGCTTCTGTTGGCGAAAGAGACAAGCTTTCGAGCTACACAGAGCTCTTCTTCAGCTCTGTTATCCTGGGACCAACATAACTACAACAACACTACAAACAAATTATATACTTATCAGATGGAACATAATCACTAATTTATAAGAGCAGGTTTTCTAATTTTTAGGCTTTGGCAAAATGTACGAGCTTTTTATCAAAATTCAAAACTGAAAAATAAATATCAAAGATACAAAGAGAAAATACCTTCTTATTATTTTAAATGGATACAATCTGGGTGGGAAGATAAATGGTGCACTCGAACTCTCTTATTAAATAACGGGACGAGTAAAAATACCAGAGGAGAAGAACATTGTTTTAAATGGCTCTCTTTTCCTTGTGAATTGCATGTGGGAGAAAATCCTTGGAATTCTTTGCACTGCTCCCACACATCCACCTACACAAATGATCACTTGGCTTTCAAACTAACAATAGAAGTGCTAGTAGAGCTATCACCAGCTGCAGAATGAATTGTGATTTTTTTTTAAATGCAGCAATGATCTCAGACAGGAGTAGTAATAATCATAATTTATAGACATAGATTATTCCCTCGTAATCACATCTTTTCACATTATGAACAAGGTATGGAGGCAGTAGGCAAATGGGGTGCATGGCCAAAACTGTTAAAAAGGAATGCAGCAGATTTCCTAGACAAACCATGTTTCTGTCAGACACCCAATGGTTCTTCAAGTTTCCTTTAAGAAATTAACATAAACAGACTGTCTGAAGGTTCTGAACCCAAATCTCAAAATTCATCTTATTCTCTTTTTGGGTTTTGTCCATTTTAAATTTTAAAAAGATTGCAGCCTAAGGCCCAGCTCTTGCTTAAACAGCACTTGTACAGACTCTGCTTTACAAGGATTTTCTCCCACATGCAATCCACACCCAAGGGCTGATTATTCTCTATGCTTAAGACACCACAGAAGTGATTGCAACACTAAGCCAATAAATATTTTAAGTAGAGCTGTGTGGATGATGGAAATTCTGGTTTCTGAAGTATTTTTAGGTTGATCCTTTTCTTCATTTTGATTAGAAATGAACCACATATGTTGCTAAATTCTCCACAAAAGAAATATCTGAGGGAAAAAAGTTGGGGACCAATGGACAATTTTTTAGACAAAATCAAAACACTTGCCTTTTTAATATTATAATGTCTTTTTAAAAAATAGTTTCAAAACATTTGAAAAATTTGACATTGTCAGAACTCCCCTGCACACACATTTTTTCTCTTAAAGTAAATTTCTATGAAATTAATTTAATCAAAAAGTTCCAATGAGCTCTATAGTTCAGTTAAGCTTTCCTGCCAAAGCTCACATCCCATATGAATTAGAAACAAACAAAACAATTGAAGCCCTGATCAGCCCAAGAACAAAAGCATGGAATGGAAACTTTTTCTTAATGATTCTATTTATAGTTCATTGTTTCATTTTGGAAGGCAAAAAACTAGATGAAAATAACTTTGCAGATTAATCTGTGAAAGGCGAGAGAGTGCTAGCTGGTAAAATAAATCCTATGTGTTGAATCTGTTTGTGAACATCAGGCTGTAGTGTGTCAAACTGCTTTGATGGAAAAGAACAGTTTTTGTTATTTATATTCCAGTAGTGTTCAGAGTCCCATCTGAGATCAGGGTTCCATGATGCTAGGCATTAGACAAACACACAGTAATTCATAGTCCCTGCCTGCCCTAATGAACTTAGATGGAGCACAGTCTGGCCCTTAATATGTAATGAAACACAAAGCATCCCCCTTATGCCCTATGCTGGCTAACTGCATCAAGTATCATAGTAGGAGAAGGAGAGCAGCCTCTGCAGGACATGGGGACTGGACAATGGCTCCACCAGTACATCCCCAAATGCACTGACCAGTGCATCTGTGCCACCAGGGAAGGGGAAGTAATCTGCACCAGGCATAGTGCTGACACAGGGTTGTCACACAGCAATGTAAGCCCAGGGTTAGTGGAACTCTGACCCAGTGGACCCTGGGTTAGAGAATCTCAGGCTTGAGTATCTACACTGGTTGTCAACTCTAGGCTAACAATGTTTTAACCCAGGTTTGAACCTAGGACTCTGATGTCCACACAGCAGCATGCAGACCTGAATAAAACCAGCCATATCCCAGACTCCCTAGTACCCTCCTGAAATATGGCTGCTCTAGCCCTTTGACTGGTACAGTGTGGGAAAATAGAATGTCCAACCTGCATGTTAACAGCAAGTTTGAACAGCTGATCAACACTTTCTGCTGAGCAGTCATTTTGGTCTGCATGTTCCCATGGAGGAGGTACCATATGAAGAATTTCTTTTGTTTGTGCTTTCACTCTTGTTTCAGGAAGCGGACCAAGCTTCTGTGAAGAGCTGGTAGACTTTTCAGTGGTGTTTTCTGACCCACCAAAGTCATCTGAGCTTATGATGGACCAGGAGGAGGAGAAGGAGGATACAGACATGGCAAACTCAAACTGCCTGATTCTGTTCATGACACTCAGTATAGACCCAGTGTAGACCAGAGCTTCTGTAGCAGGGTTACAAGCACAGAATGGTAAGATCACATGATCTCGCAGATCTGGGATGACCAACGGTGGGTCCAGAATTTTTGCATGAAGAAAGCTGCATTTATTGAGCTCTGTGAGCAGCTTGCCCTGACCCTTCAGCATAAAGACATATGCATGAAGGCATGCTTTCTGGTCCAGTTACTAAAGTTATGTGATGTAAGCTGGCTACCCCAGGCTGATAGAGGTTTATTGCCAACCAGTTTGATGTTAGAAAGTAGACTGTGAATTAAGTCTATGTGAATAAAGTGGCAGATATTTCTGAGGCAATCAGGCATGTGGTTTGCCGCCATGGTGGCAAGCATAAAATTTATTCCTGAGGTAATTGCTGGCTTTGAGAGATTGGGGTTTCATAGAATCATAGAATCATAGAATATCAGGGTTGGAAGGGACCCCAGAAGGTCATCTAGTCCAACCCCCTGCTTGAAGCAGGACCAATTCCCAGTTAAATCATCCCAGCCAGGGCTTTGTCAAGCCTGACCTTAAAAACCTCTAAGGAAGGAGATTCTACCACCTCCCTAGGTAACGCATTCCAGTGTTTCACCACCCTCTTAGTGAAAAAGTTTTTCCTAATATCCAATCTAAACCTCCCCCATTGCAACTTGAGACCATTACTCCTCGTTCTGTCATCTGCTACCATTGAGAACAGTCTAGAGCCATCCTCTTTGGAACCCCCTTTCAGGTAGTTGAAAGCAGCTATCAAATCCCCCCTCATTCTTCTCTTCTGCAGACTAAACAATCCCAGCTCCCTCAGCCTCTCTTCATAAGTCATGTGCTCTAGACCCCTAATCATTTTTGTTGCCCTTCGCTGGACTCTCTCCAATTTATCCACATCCTTCTTGTAGTGTGGGGCCCAAAACTGGACACAGTACTCCAGATGAGGCCTCACCAGTGTCGAATAGAGGGGAACGATCACGTCCCTCGATCTGCTCGCTATGCCCCTACTTATACATCCCAAAATGCCATTGGCCTTCTTGGCAACAAGGGCACACTGTTGACTCATATCCAGCTTCTCGTCCACTGTCACCCCTAGGTCCTTTTCCGCAGAACTGCTGCCTAGCCATTCGGTCCCTAGTCTGTAGCGGTGCATTGGATTCTTCCATCCTAAGTGCAGGACCCTGCACTTATCCTTATTGAACCTCATCAGATTTCTTTTGGCCCAATCCTCCAATTTGTCTAGGTCCTTCTGTATCCTATCCCTCCCCTCCAGCGTATCTACCACTCCTCCCAGTTTAGTATCATCTGCAAATTTGCTGAGAGTGCAATCCACACCATCCTCCAGATCATTTATGAAGATATTGAACAAAACCGGCCCCAGGACCGACCCCTGGGGCACTCCACTTGACACCGGCTGCCAACTAGACATGGAGCCATTGATCACTACCCGTTGAGCCTGACAATCTAGCCAGCTTTCTACCCACCTTATAGTGCATTCATCCAGCCCATACTTCCTTAACTTGCTGACAAGAATACTGTGGGAGACCGTGTCAAAAGCTTTGCTTTTGACACGGTCTCCCACAGTATTTTCAAACTTTTCTGGGGCCATTGATGGGACTCGTGTGCCCATAGTTTGCTCTCCTCAAGAAGCACATGAGTACATAAACCCCCAAAGAGTACTACTACATTGTTATGCAGATCCTCATGGACCAAAGAGGTTCATTTATGAAAGTCAACATGGGTTACATGTTCATGATGCAAGGGTTTTTTGCTGATCATGAGTCATTCATTCATGGACAGGCTGGGACACTATTCCAAAAACGACTGCCATAAATGGAGTTACTGTCCCCACCATTATTCTGGGAGATCCCACATACCCTCTTTTGCCTTGGCCTATGAAATTTACCCTGACATCTGAGGCCCTGGGAAAAGGAAGTTTAATTTCACTCTAAGCAAGTGTAGAATGGTTGTTGAATGTGCTTTTAACAAATTGAAATTCCTTTGGAGATATCTACAGACCAGTTTGGATTCCAGTATCATAGGTGCTGTCCTCACTGCTGTGCTCTTCACAACCTTTGTGAAGCCAGAGGTTAGCCATTTCCCCCCTGAATGGACCTATGACAGCGAGGGGCAGCTGAACTGGTACCCTCAGCCAGAAAGTGCACTTATCACAACTGGAGCTGCATGCAGCTGGGCAACAGAAGTCAGGTATGCTTTATGCTCCCACATTGCAGACATTTATGGCTCAGTGGAATAGAGAAAGTAGTATCTTTATGAATGTGCTTATTGGGGGCAGAGTGAGGGGTTGATTGGCAATACAATGTACTGATGAAGGACCCGATGACTTATTAAATAGGAAGGGGGGACAGGTTGATTCATAGTATGGATTGAAGTAAGGAAGTGATTGATGTAGCTTAACTGTATTGAGAAATACAAATTCCCAATTGTTCCTGATCATGTCTACACCTTTATTATTTGAAATACACATTGTATGATGTGAAGCAGTGATAGCAATAAACTTTATTGATAAAATATGAAGCTTTATTCATAAACATGTATTAGAAAAGTACAACAGCAAGCTGCCGTTACCACACCAAAACACTTGTAGCATATAATCTTAAGAAAAGTGCATGAAAAAGTGCAAACAGTGAAACTATGTACAAAACAGAAATACCCTAATATTGCATGTCCCCAGCCCTCCCCCCCCCCACATTTTCCTTTCCCCTTCTTCCACATTTGCCATGCACTTGTAACAGGAAGGGAGACAGAGGCATTCATGGGGGAAGGGATCAAGAAGGAGCAAAGTTTCCCTGCCTAACCACTCATAGGACCTGACTGCATGGGCCACACAGCCATGGAGTTGTCCAAGATGTTTCTGGACTTCATCATAGAATAATGCATTGGGAATTCAGGCCATGGTGTGGGTGCAGCAGGAGCCAATACTTTTGTGACCATTAGTGACAGCAGCCACTCAAACAGCTCTTTCTGCTGAACTCCGTCATCTTCCTGTAGCCGCCATTCCTGCTCCTGTGCTGAAACTCTGTCTCAAGCTGTGCAGCCAACCTGAGCCTTTCGTCTTGCTGGCCCTGTCTGCAAATTCAACCATAAGTTCACCATGGAAACGCTTCTTCTTGGAACAGTCCAAGAAGGTATGTTGATCCAAGCTTCTGCTGCAGTGTGAGTGAGCTGTTGAGTTATAGCAGCATGCAGAGGTCAGGAAGGCTGGAGTAGTACAAGACACAGAGGGTAATTGTCTCAAATAGCTCACTGTCCTTGTGGAATTTCAAGGGCATGAAATGTTACTTTTCCAAACTGAAATTCAGTATATTGTGAGAGGGACACTTGAGACCACAGAATCTCCCTGGACACAGCCTGCTTATCACAGCCAAAGAAGTACAGAGATAATGGCAAGTTTAAAAAAAAATCAGTGGTCCTTTTTAAAACAAATAATAATTGCATAACAATTTGGGTTTCAGGAGGCAGTTGGTGGTATGCTACCAAATGTTTTTCTGTTGTTTCAGACCTTTCACATGCTGGGGGACATAACATGGAAATATTATTCCCAGCTGTTGATGGGAAACCAGCAACTAAACTATTCAAATGTATAGTAACTGAACAGCACATCTATGAGTGGAGTGGGTTGATCAATTATCAAGGTGGGCCTAGAAAATAAAACCTTCCCTGAAATGTGACTACCTCTCTGGAGTTCCTGCTTCAGTAAAGGTTTGCAGTTATCAGCCCTTGGGACGAGGTCAGAATTCATGAGAGAATCAACAGGATGCTGCATGAGGTTCCACTTGGCTTAGCCTATTACGACTGCATGCAAACACACAGAACTCCACAGGCATGCCCCTTACATCCCCTTCCTGGCACATGTCTGGACAAAGTTTCAAACCCCTATCATATCTGGAACAAATGATTTTGTCACCTTTGGACTACAGGGACAATCTTTAACTCAAAAGGACTAGATTTGTTAGTGGAAAATATTTCTAGTTCCTTCCCCACTCCAACAGCTCACTCTTTCCAGGCAGCTTTTTACACCATTGAATGGTTACAGAGCGGCGTACTTAATTAATCCCTGCTTCATGGCTCCTCCTCCAGATACAGCCTGGGCAGTTAATTGGCCCACCTAGCCACCTTAACTCCTTCAGGCCTTCTGTGGGCTGGACGCCCCATCACAGGGATACTTCTGGTGGACTTCTAAGACCTGGGGAGATGCATCTACACTTAAAACAATAAGTCTCAAACCTGGGTTCCAGCTTGACTCAGGCTTGAACCCTCCAACCCCGCAGGGTCCTAGGACCTTAGGTCTTCCTCCGAGTTTGAGACATTTGTGTGTAGATGGAAGAGGGTTTTGGTCTCAAGCCTGAATGTGAGCCCGGGATTACACTGCAGTGTAGACATACCCACAAATTACTCCTGCTGCACATGGAGCAAGGAGGGAAATTGGGAATTATTACCACAACTATGCATTGTCACTTACTGAGGGCTTGTGACAGAGCTCCAATTCAGCTCTAGGAAAAAAAATCAGAGGCAGAAAGGCTCATCCACCCCGTTTTCCAGATGGGGAAGTGAGGCACAATGAGATAGTGATTTGAGGGGGTCACATTGGATGCCTGTGGCAGAGCCAGAAATTGAACCAAGACATCCTGAATGAGAGTCTAGTGCTATAAGCACAATACTACCTTTGAAAAGGACTAGCTAGAGTGCAGCCACTGCTTATCATGTTCCAAGCTTCAAAGCCTTTTATATCTCCTCCAGTCTCAGCTATTCATCACCCTACCACATTCGTACAATCATAGCAAGAAACAAAACATGTCTGAAGCTCATCAGATGCTTTCCTACCTTGTTTTAGTTTCTCCTTTCCTTTCCTGTAAATATCACACCATTCCTGCCAAAACTTTCATGAGTAGGTGATATTGAAAGTAGCAACTCATTTGAAGAGCAGGAAACAAGCCTAGGAACTGGCATGTAATAAGTGGAACATAATACTTGCAATAAGCATCTATTTTTTCAATATATGAGTTGGATTCATTTCTTCCATTTTTTTTACAGTTCTTATATTTCTCATATTAGTTGCAATGCTTGGCTGTGTTTGGACTGTTGCTCAGTGAAAAAGTAGATGCAGTAAAGTGCATAGGTAAAGCTCAAAAGGTTTTGAAATTCAATTACAAAATGTGGATGCTTTTACACACTTAATCTGAGCCATCTGAACTTCTTGAGTTTGTAGAAAAAATGTAAAGGAAACCTTCTGATTAAATCCTCACAAAGTTTTTTCATGAGATACTACACAGATGGCCTTTGTGGTTTAGTGGCTGTCAATAAAACCTTTTTTTTTTCTTAATTAATCTTACCACATTATTCATGGCTTTCTCAGATTTACAATAGGGAATACTATGAATACAGTCTTAACATCATCTGCAACAACATAGTGTCAAGATTTTAATGGTGACCAGTGGATTTTGGCGTATCTGTTTCTGCTTCTAACTGGAATCCCAAGTCTACAGTTATATGACAATGAAAAAAACCCAGTAAAAACTATCAACCAAACATTTTTTAATCTCAGGAAAAATTCTGGTTTGATTAATACACTGGGCAAGTATTTAGGTGCATTCACTAATCTCTAAGGAAACCTTGTCATAGCAGCTGACACTGTCATTCAATTACTAGGCAAAAACTGGTTTAACAAAATTAGTAAAATAAACTACCGGAAAGATGGAGAAGATCAGAATAGATGAGAATAGCTTTCAGGGTATAATTTTCTTTTAAATAGAGAGCTTGATGTTGCTTCTATTGAAGTCAATGGGAGTTCTGCCACTGACTTCAGCTGGAGCATGGTCAGATGTGCACTGCCCAGATGGAATTAATGGTGTACAGACGAATGTAACCTTCCAGTCAATTAAGGAGTTCATAATTAAACTGATGATATAAAGTATTTCCATTGTTACCCAGACAAAAATGATATAATCTGAATAAAAGTCAACTAGCTCAAATATAATATAATGGATTTCCATGTTTACCCTATTTTACCTACGGTGTATGTGTGTGCCCATATATATATATATACACAGAGAGAGAGAGAAGGTGAAATGCCACAGAATAAATGTTTAATAGTTTAATCAATTGCTTTGTAAAAATGGCATCAGATGGTTCCATGTTTGTCATGCAGTGACATCTCAGTTTTAAAGTAAAAAGATATTGACCCCCCCCTTCCCCAATGCTATAATTTCAAGCTCAAATGTAGATCCATAACAAAGATTTTTAGGGCTACAATTGTACTGTTACAAGTGCGCAAACCTTCCAAATTCTGCCCTTTGCTGGAGTGCAGAGTGTTAAGTCTGAATCAGTTGTTGAAATTTAGTTAGTACTGCCTTTGTTGTCACATGAGCCAGAATAGAATCCAACTCACTTTCATTGATGTGTTGACACTGCAGTTCTAACAGGAGTAAAAAAGGAGAAATAACTTATTTTTGTTACCAACTATAATATGACAATGAATACAGGCTGAAACTGAATCTGTTGATTAAGAAAGTGCAATGTTTGTATGCTAAAATAACTTCTCTGGTGTTATTACACTTTCAGATTTATTGCAGAATGCATTTCTGATGAGACAATGTAGGTACAAATTTTATCCTTATTTTGTCAGATAAAAGTTACTGAATTTCAGAGGTTACCTGTGATAAGAACAAAAATTTTAAAATAGTGTATTAATTATTATTAGTTATTTTATTTGTTTATGCTATTTTAAAATTAAACAGGAGTAGGGTTTGGTTTGGTGAGGGATGATGGAATTCCTGAACTTCATGGCTACCAGTTGAATTCTGGCTCATTCCCCCTCTATCCTGTAATCCAGTCCATACCAGAAGATCCTGAGGCTTTCACAGACAAAGTCAGCTCCCAGACTGCTGCACTGGGCAGCACAATATGGGAAGGAGCTGAGGAAGTTGGCTGATGTGATTGCAGAGCCATTGACCATTATCTTTGAAAACTTGTGGCCATCGGGGGAGGACCCAGATGATTGGAAAAAAGGCAAATATAGTGCCCATCTTTTAAAAAGGGAAGAAGGAGAATCCGGGGAACTACAGCCTTACCCCAGTCCCTGGAAAAATCATAGACCATGTCCTCAAGGAATCCATTTTGAAGCACTTGGAGGAGAGGAAGGTGATCAGGAACAGTCAACATGGATTCACCAAGGGCAAGTCATGCCTGACCAACCTTATTACCTTCTATGATGGGATAACTGGCTCTGTGGATATGGGGAAAGTGGTGGACATGATATATCTTGACTTTAGCAAAGCTTTTGATATGGTCTCCCACAGTATTCTTGCCTGCAAGTTAAAAAAAAAGTATGGATTGGATGTATGGACTATATGGTGGATAGAAAGCTGGCTAGATTGTCAGGCTTAACGGGTAGTGGTCAACGGCTCAATGTCTACTTGGCAGCCGGTATCAAGCAGAGTGCCCTGGGGTCTGTCCTGGGGCCAGTTTTGTTCAACATCTTCATTGATGCTCTGGATGATGGGATGGATTGCACCTTCAGAAAGTTTGTGGATGACACTAAGGTGCGGGAGAGGTAGATATGCTGGAGGGTAGGGATAGGGTCCAGAGTGACCTAGACAAATTGGAGGATTGGGCCAAAAGAAATTTGATGAGGTTCAACAAGGACAAGTGCAGAGTCCTGCACTTAGGGCGGAAGAATCCCATGCACTGCTACAGGTGGGGACCGACTGGCTAAGCAGCAATTCTGCAGAAAAGGACCTGGGGATTACAGTGGACGAGAAGCTGGATATGAGTCAACAGTGTGCCCTTGTTGCCAAGAGGGCTAACTGCATATTGGGATTCATTTGTAGGGGCATTGCCAGCAGATCGAGGGAAGTGATTATTCCCCTCTATTCAGCACAGGTGAGGCCACATCTGCAGTATTGTGTCCAGTTTTAGGCCCCCCAGTACAGAAAGGATGTGGAGAAATTGGAGAGTCCAGAAGAGGGCAACAGAAATGATTGGAGGGCTAGGGCACATGACTTATGAGGAGAGGCTGAGGGAACTGGGCTTATTTAGTCTGCAGAAGAGAAGAGTGAGGGGGGATGTGATAGTAGCCTTCAATTACCTGAAGGGGGGTTCCAAAGAGGATGGATCTAGTTTGTTCTCAATGGTGGCAGATGACAGAACAAGGAGCAGGGTCTTGGTCTAGATTACCTCCTGAGGTCTCTTCCAACACTAATCTTCTATGATTCTGTGTCTTCACAGAGCCCCACTGATGTCAATGGGAGTACGCCCACATGGCTGTAATGGCAGGAGAGAGGCCTAACTTGCTATTTGAGACAAAGGTAATTTTGAATAATGGTTCTTTGTTGGCCTAAGTAAAAAAGACTTGTCTTGAGCCTTGTCTAAATGGTGATCTTTGACCACAGGTGGAAACACTTTGTGTGAAGATGCACTGTACCAGTGTAGTGGCAAAGAGTCCTCATGCATCCGACGAAGTGGGTATTCACCCATGAAAGCTTATGCTCCAATACGTCTGTTAGTCTATAAGGTGCCACAGGACTCTTTGCCACTGCCAAGTAGATACCGGCTGCCAAGTAGACATTTTACAGATCCAGACTAACACAGCTACCCCTCTGATACTTACACCAGTGTAAACACCATTGAAATGTGCACTGGTGGAAATCAGTTTGCATGGGTGCAGTATGACTACAGAGGGGTTTGTACTTGTGCAGTTATATAGGTGTAGCTATACTGGTGGTTAAAATCCCAGTGAGAATGAGACCTTGGTTTTTCTCTAGAGCACTAGTTCACATCACAGATCACCATCAGCAATTTACATACTACCTAAAGAAGGCAAAAGATAAAGAATAAGCATGGAACTTGATCTTCCCTCTAATCCCTGTGAGGGTCAAGGTTGAGAGCTACACTTGTAACATAATGTGGGGAAGCTGGTCTTCTATTGGGCGTTGAGGTCAATTATTAATTATTATTATTATTAATTATTTTATTATTAACACCTAGGAGCTGTAGCCATGGACCGGAACCCCATTGTGCCAGGTGCAGTACAAAAACAGAACAAAGATAGTCCCCCTTGTTCTCTGGGAAATAGAGGTATTCACTCTGTGGTGCTGTCACTCTGGCACCTTTGAATATTAAATTCACTGATTTTTATACAAGCTTGTTTGAAATGTATAAAAATGTCTTTACTTTTTATTGCTAATATGCTTTAATTTCATATTCGAAGAAGGCAAGGCATAGGTGTTAGAATTGAAATTCTATGGAAAATTGTAGTTCAAGAGCCAAGATCATAAATAATATACTGGGCATCCTAGGTAATAGGCACAGTACCAGGCATTTTCCCTGTGGTATAGTACAAAATAAATGTGTTAAATTGCAAACGATGTCCCTAGTTCACAGGTAGCTAATTCAACTTACAACGATCTGTCAACTGCCAACATCAAGGACAAATTTTGCAAGTGAGGTGAGACTTTCACAAGATTTAGACATTTTTTTTCTATGTTGTGATTATCCACTAGGTTTGATCAGTCTAATGTAATAAAGATGATGCCAGTGATTGAAAGGGGGGTAGTTTTCTGAAGTGGTGCACAGAAAGCAGATGCACAAATATTGTTAGGAAATAAAGGAACTGGTATGCTTGACTCCCACACACTGCTTTGATAATGTACCTCCCCAAAGGCGTGGAAGCTACTCGACCCACAGGATTAAGTTGTCTCTGCATTTATTTTTAACTGAATATTAAATCTGATCATGAATACGTAATGTACACTGTAGCAACTTTTTCAGAAAAGGAAAATACCTTTCTGTGTAGACTAAAAGTTGATTTTCGTCTCACTTAATCTGGTGTGAATCATGGGTAATTCCACTGAAGATAAGCTAATGTATGTGAGAAGAGAATCAGGTTCCTAGTCTCTTTAAGATAAATGGGAGATTTATGTGAACTGTTCTCATTAGCATTAGTCACTGTACATATCCCTCCCATGCATGGAGAAAAAGAACAGAGTCCTTAGAGTTTTACCTGGTTTTCAAACACCAGGTCCATTCATACAAAGCATGAAGATGCTATCCAGAGTCAGCGTATGGAGCTAACTAACTGTTATGGAGAAAGAGAACAGGAGTACTTGTGGCACCTTAGAGACTATAGAGAAGCAAAGTTTGTGTTGTAAATGGCTTGTCTAGTTTTTGTAAAATCTATCCATGAGGAAGTTAGTGTGGAAGGTTGTTTTTTTATGAGAGTATCCAGTTTTGAGAGCTCATTCTTAATCTTTCCCTGTTTGCTGTATAGGATGTTGATCGGTAGTTTTGCAGTTTCTTTGAATCTCTCAGCATAGTCTGTGTGATATGTAGATTATAATGGATTTTTTTACCATTAGTCCTTTTGGTATGATGTCCTTCTGTTTGCATTTGCATTTTAGTCTCTAATGTGCCACAAGTACTCCTGTTCTTTTTGCAGATACAGACCAACACAGCTGCTACTATGAAACCTGCCATGAAGAAGTATTCAGAAATTAACTTAATGGATTTCAGGCATACAGAAAGTGAAAATATATAGCCGCATGTAAGAGAGAGAGAAAGAGAGACTATAAGCTAGAGGCAGATAAGATAATTAGGTCATTTCCCTACTGCTCTGGGATTTGTCTTTTTACAAATTTGGGTAGAAGCTACTGTTCAAGTCATTAACATTTCTTTGAAAATGAACATAAATTGTTTTGCCAGTCTGTTTGGAAAAAAAAAAACAATCTACTTCTCCATACATGCCCTTTTACTAAAAGCATAAAAGGTACTTTCCTAAATAACTGATGTCAGCACCAGTACTTTTGTCTGATTGGTAGGGGATGCTGTTTGACTTCTGCTGCCATTTACATGTGTATGATCCTTCTTCCTCTCTTGAGATGGGCGCATCTCATGCATAACATTTTCAGTCTCATTTGATCCACTTACATAGAGCCTGTCACTATTACTAATTCTGTCCCTGGATGTAAGTGTTCCAGTTTTTTAATCCTTGCTTTTATTCACTTGATGTGACTGTTGCAATTCTGACTTAATTTATGGCCTGGAGATTGAATACAATTTACCAAAACCTAGTTTATTATTTCATAGATATATTCGATCATTGGGAAAATTTTGACTTGATCCCCGAATGTGATTTCTGGTACAGGTAGGAAATACCTTACCTGTAGTGAACATACATTAAGTATTAGTCAACTGACTGTACTTAGAGTTCCTCTTTCCCTTTCCAAAAAATATTCTGAGGAGGGTAAGGGAAATACCCACCATACTGCACCAGTCTGATTCTACTTCTTTCCCCCCAAAAAACATATAACTTCCAGCATCATGAACCCAAAAGGTTCGCTTAGAACAATTGTATTAGGGAATCCAAAAAGTTTATGTTAGAAGCTGGTGTGCAAAAGCCTAATGTTTTCAGTTGAACTCTAAGTAGTACTGCAAACTGGCTTGTATGCTGAGCTATGCAGGATGGCATCTGTTGAAAATAATTCTGTGTTCAGTTATCACAGAATGCCAGACCTGCTAATAATCACCCAGAAAATCTTTAGCAATTAGATTTACTTAGATAAGTAAAAGGATGTTACATTCAGTAGTGGAAGATAATATCTCAGTAATTCTTCTTTTTTACATCGAAGATTTAAAATGAAAGAAATTATAAATTATTTAAGTCCTAAAACAAGGCCTCTGATAGTAGGATAGCTGACATATTTCCGTACTGCTCTCCTAGCAAAATCTGCACCTCTTCCAAAAATTTGTCTTTCTTTTCTCTCATCAGTAGAACTTCAGAGCACGCAGCAGAACATAGCGATTATGTAACATGTCTGAAACTTCAAATTCTCCTTCGAGTGGTGTCCCTGTGGGTGCTCCACTTTAGGTGTCGTTGCGCCCCTGCACGCATAGCTAGAGATGTAAGGTGCCTGGTTGGGTCGCACATTCACAGTCCCCATCTCACACCTCTTCAGGCTGTTAACTAGTGCTGGGCGACCCACCCACTCCCACTTTCTTCTCCACCACTTTAGGCTTGAGTTGGAGCACTCAACAGCGCCTCACACCTGGAAATAAGCCATTTCCCTTTCCTTTTGCAGTAGTTCTCAGTTCTTAGTTAAAATATTATAGCCTTTTCCCTTCCTACTTTATCCCTGCCCTTTAATTTTTTTTTTCTCATAGAACCTTAAGTTTCATAGATACTAAGGTCAGAAGGGACCATTATGATCATCTAGTCTGACCTCCTGCACAACGCAGGCCACAGAATCTCACCCACCCACTCCTGCGAAAAACCTCTCACCTATGTCTGAGCTATTGTAGTCCTCAAATCGTGGTTTAAAGACTTCAAGGAGCAGAGAATGATGACCCGTGCCCCATGCTACAGAGGAAGGCGAAAAACCTCCAGGGCCTCTTCCAATCTGCCCTGGAGGAAAATTCCTTCCCAACCCCAAATGTGGCGATCAGCCAAACCCTGAGCATATGGGCAAGATTCACCAGCCAGATACTACAGAAAATTCTTTCCTGGGTAACTCAGATCCCACCCCATCTAACATCCCATCACAGGCCATTAGGCCTATTTACCATGAATAATTAATTTCCAAAATCATGTTATCCCATCATACCATCTCCTCCATAAACTTATCGAGTTTAATCTTAAAGCCAGATAGATCTTTTGCCCCCACTGCTTCCCTTGGAAGGCTATTCCAAAACTTCACTCCTCCGATGGTTAGAAACCTTCATTTAATTTCAAGTCTAAAACTTCCTGATGGCCAGTTTATATCCATTTGTTCTTGTGTCCACATTGGTACTGAGCTTAAATAATTCCTCTCCCTCTCCAGCATTTTATCCCTCTGATATATTTATAGAGAGCAATCATATCTCCCTTCAACCTTCTTTTAGTTAGGCTAAACAAGCCAAGCTCCTTGAGTCTCCTTTCATAAGACAAGTTTTCCATTCCGCGGATCATCCTAGTAGCCCTTCTCTGTACCTGTTCCACTTTGAATTCATCCTTCTTAAACATGGGAGACCAGAACTGCACACAGTATTCCAGGTGAGGTCTCATCAGTGCCTTGTATAACGGTACTAAAACCTCCGTATCCCTACTGGAAATACCTCTCCTGATGCATCCCAAGACCGCATTAGCTTTTTTCACAGCCATATCACATTGGCGGCTCATAGTCATCCTATGATCAACCAATACTCCAAGGTCCTTCTCCTCCTCCGTTACTTCTAATTGATGCATCCCCAGCTTATAACTTCTTCTTATTAATCCCTAAATACATAACCTTACACTTCTCATTATTAAATTTCATCCTGTTACTATTACTCCAGTTTACATGGTCATCCAGATCCTCCTGTATGATATCCGTGTCCTTCTCTAAATTGGCAATACCTCCCAGCTTTGTATCATCCGCAAACTTTATTAGCACACTCCCACTTTTTGTGCCGAGGTCAGTAATAAAAAGATTAAATAAGATTGGTCCCCAAACTGATCCTAAAACTGATCCTTGAGGAACTCCACTGGTAACCCATTTCAATTATTCCTGATTGCAGCAGCATCTATCTCTCTGAGAGATACGCTCCCTCAGGGGCATTCCTGTTTCAGGCTTCAAATGCTGGACTACCTGCCAGCTTTCAATACCTCTCTCAGACAGGCACTCTCAGTGCGTCCGCTGCCTCAGTGAGGGACACATACCACAAAAGTGCTCGCACTGCCACAGCTTGAAAGCCCGTACTAGAAAAGATAGGGATTTATAGCTAAAGCTTCTCCTCATGAAGAAGTCTCTTCGCCCGGGGTCTGAGCCTGAGGTATGAATCCCTCCCAGACAGAAATCACCGAGTGCTGCCTCAGATAAAGGCTCCTCTTTCAGAGACAAAGAGCCTGAACAACATGCTAAGAAGGCAGCAAAGAAACGGGGCTCCATGTCCCCGACTCTGGAGTTGGCCAAGAAAAGGCGCTCCGATAGCAGCAAGTGCTCCCAGTACCAACCGCACTGGCCGTACCAATGGCCGACAGACCAGGTCCCTCCGGTACCGACGGTAGCAAGAAACCCAGATCTCCTAGGCAGTTGAGCTTTGACACAGGCAGCAAAGGGAAAGGGAAACCCCTTGCTGTGACACAGACAACAACAAACAAACCATAGGTACCAAGCATCCCTGCTGTAATGCTGCCACCTACTGCTGGCACTATGCATTCCAGCAACACACCTGCACCCATAAGCTCACTCCAGCATTTGGTACCGAGTTCCCTCATTCCACCGGGACTGGGCACGTCACAGCAGTTCCTCTGTCATACAGACTTATCTGTCTCCTCAGTACTGCAGTCTCCTCTCCTCGGCACCAATGGTACCAGGGTACATGCGGTACTCAGCCAACCCAGCTCTCCACAGTTTTCCCACAATTTCCTAGTGGGGAGGACGATGAAGAGGAGAATATAGGACACTCGCCACAGCTTTCCTCTCCTGTAGCTACACCTACTACACAGGCCCCACCAGACAACAAAAAGGATCAGTATAAAGCACTCGTCACAGAAGGCCAACTCATCACCAGAACAGCGCTACAATTGGCCCTTGACTCGGCTGATTCCACAGCAAGATCCATAGCGACAGCGATCGTTATGAGGAGAGGCTCCTGGATCCATCTATCCAGATTCCCAATGCCAGTGCAGGAGACTGTAGGAGACTTATCCTTCAAGGGCACCAAACTCTTTGCGGACAAAAAGAACGAGTCACTGCACACCTTGAAGGACTGGAGGGCCACCTTGTGATCTCTGGGCATCCACACACATAGGAACAAGAGACGGCAGACCAATTACCATACCAATTACCAAACTCCTCAACAATTCCGACTCCCTACATATACTCAAAGAAGCAGGTATTATGACCAACAGGGGTGGAAACAGAGAACCTTGAGGAGAAGGCAATCTGCTTCCTCAACTACTACCTCTCAGCCATCAACCTCTAGACAACAGATTTGAAGCCTTGATTGAGGTCCCAAGAATCCCATCTTTCTCAATGTTGTCACCACTTGCCATTGGCAAAATTTTTGAAAATCATCTATTCCCATTCTACCCCATCTGGCAGTCCATCACCACGGACAGATCGGTATTATCAATCATCAGAACTGGTTACTCCACCCCCTTACCTACGAACCCCTTACCCACTCCCCTTCCCCATCCCTCTTCAGGGACCCCTCTCATGAACATCTGCTGCAGGAAGAGGTGAACCATCTCATATCCCTGGGAGCAGTTGACCCCATACCAACCGAGTACAGAGGGAAGGGGTTCTATTCCCACTATTTTCTCACCCAGAAATAAAACAGGAGGTTGGAGACCTGTTCTCAACCTACGGCGACTCAACAAGTTTGTAAAAACACAAAGATTCAAAATGGTCACACGAGGTACCATAATCCCAGAATTAGAGAGGGGGGACTGGTTCTCAGCCCTCCACCTACAGGATACATATTTTCATATATCTATCCATCCTTCACATCAGAAATTTACAATAGCACAGGACCACTTTCAGGACAAGGTTCTACCCTTTTGCCTTTGCACTGCACCTTGGGTATTTTCCAAAGTACTTGCTGTAGTAGAAGCCTACCTATGCAGAGAGGTTATAATAATATTCCCATACCTGGATGACTGCCTCCTAAAAGTACCAACATTGCAGACAGCCATAGATTCCACACAATGTACAATATGTCTATTTACCTCCTTAGGACTTGAAATAAACTTACAAAAATCCACACTAACACCTGTCCAACATCTGGAATTCATTGGAGCAGACCTTTATTCCCTCGAAACAACTACCTCCCTCCCAACAAAACACTTTCTGACTCTAACCACCTTAATCTTAACAGTGCGGAACAGCCCACTGGTGCCTGCCAGAACTTGCCTACAACTACTAGGCCGCATGGACGCCATGACCTTCATCATCCAACATGCAAGGCTACACATGCAGTGCCTTCAGGCCTGGCTACACATAAATTATGTCCTCCACAGGCACAGCACAGACAAACTCCTCACCATGCCCAGTGCAGTCAAGGACTCCATGCTATGGTGGACCAATCCAGAAAATATTTTCAAAAGCATGCCACTGCTACAGAATCCACCATCACCATGGACGCATCCCTTGTAGGCTGGGGGGCACATCTACAGGCACATTCTATACAGGCCTGCTGGTCTCTGGCAGAGTCCCAGCTTCATATCAACCTCCTGGAACTAAGAGTGGTTCGGAATGCCTGTTACCATTTCCTACCACTGATCCAATACAAAATGATACAGATCCTCACAGACAATGTAGCCACTATGTTCTACATAAACAGAAAAGAGGAAACATGGTCACACTCCCTATTTGCAGAAGGCTTTGGCAATGGGTCATCAAACACAATGTCCATCTTATAGCTTCATGCCTACCTGGTTCCCAGAACAACACAGCAGATGCCCTGACCAGGAAGTTTTACCAAGACCATGAATGGCAGGTGAACACACGGGTCATCCGAGATATTTTCCAGATGTGGAGGTTCCCAGCAATAGACCTGTTTGCCACCACACAAAACTCCAAATGCCCCAGTTCTGCTCCAGACAGGACTCGGTCGACACTCTCTGGGTGACGCCTTCCTCATCAAATGGAATGCCCCCCTCTTGTATGCATTCCCCCGCACCCCACACCCCACTCTTAGCCCATGTACTCCACAGCATAAAACAAGACATCTCCAGAGTGATCCTCATAGCTCCCACATGAACACGACAAACGCGATATCCTTACCTTCTCCACGTGTTGGTCTGTCCCCCATGTATGCTCCCGCTTCTGCCTCAGCTTCTATCACAGAATGCAGGCTGCATCATCCATCTGGATCCCCAAAAACTTTATCTCAAAGCCTGGTTACTACATGGCTCTCAGGATCTGAAATGACATGCTCCATGGAAGTTCAAAACATATTATTAAACAGCCGTAGGGCAACTACCCAACATACATATGTACACAAGTGGAAACTATTTGAATTATGGTGCCATCGCAAACAGACTGCACCTGTCTCAGCCTGTTTACCTCTTATTTTAGACTATCTACTGGAACTTAAACAAACAGGACTCTCCATGAGTTCCATCCCCGTACACCTGTCGTCCATCATGACTTTTCACCATAAAGTTGACGGATTCTCTATTTTCATGCATCCCATCACTAAACGCTTCCTAAAGGGTCTCTCCAACTCCTATCTGGAAGTGAGAAAACCCGCTCCACCATGGGACCGCAACCTAGTTCTCCACGTCCTCACTGGGCCCCCTTTCGAGCCCCTGGCTACAAGCTCGTTACTACACCTCTCTATGAAGGTTGCGTTTCTGGTGGCCATCACATCTGCCAGACTGATGGGGGAACTAGCTGCTCTCATGATGGACCCACCCTTTATGATCTTTTTTAAAGATAAAGTATCTCTCAGACCCCACCCCAAGTTTCTGCCCAAGGTGGCTCCATCCTTCCATCTTAACCAACCTATATACTTGCCTACATTTTTTCCTAAACCACATACAGACAGTAAACAATCCAGACTACATTCCTTGGATGTCCTCAGGGCTCTCGCCTTTTATATTGACAGAACAAAATCTTTTTGCAAGTCCCCAAAATTATTTGTGTCCCACACCAAACAATCTAAAGGGCATGCCATTTCCAAACAACGCCTATTCAAATGGATATCAGACTGTATCAAACTCTGTTACCTGCAGTATGAACAACAACCCCCTACAGGGATCCGTACGCATTCTACTATGAATCTCTCAACCTCCATAGCTTTTCTTAACAACATCCCTGTTGCGGAGATCTGTAGAATCACAACCTGGATTTCACTGCACACTTTCACACAACACTATGCATTACAACAACATGCTTCTTCTGATGCCCTGTTTGGTCATACAGTACTTTTATCTGCTATGACTTCAACTCTGAGGCCCTCTGCTTCTTTCTGAAGGCACTGCTCTGAAGTGACCTAAAGTGGAGCACCCACAGGGACACCACTCAAAGAAGAAGAGAAAGGTACTCACCTTGTGCAGTAACGGAGGTTCTTTGAGATGAATGTCCCTGTGGGTGCTCCACTACCCTCCTCCTCCCCTCCACTTCAGAGTTCTATCAAACATGGACTCTGCAGAGAGAAGGAAGTGGTGGCGGGAGTGTGGCAGAGTACTAGTTAACTGCCTGAAGCGGTGTGAGATGGATACCGTGCATGTGCAACCCAACCGGGCACTGCTACCTTAAATCTCCATCTATGAGTGCAGGTGAACAACGACACATAAAGTGGAGCACCCACAGGGACACACATCTCGAAGACCCTCCATTACTGCACAAGGTGAGTAACTTTCTCTTCTTTTCTACTGTCATTGTAAAGCACCTATCTAATCACATAGGTCAGATCTTTACCAGTAACTACCTTACTTCTCTACCAAGTTCTCTTTAGCACCCCCTTTTATAGCTATGCTGCTATAGTGAAGGTTTAGTCAACATTTCTGTTAGAAACCTATTTCCCCGGGTGTAATAGCTTGGCTATTTCTAATCCCATTGGCCTGAACCATGGTATTCAGAAGTAAGGTTTTTTTATTTGTTTGGTTTCTGTTTTTTTAACATAAGATAATATCTGGTATCTGCTAAGCTGTTAAGAGTTTAGGAATTAAAAATGCCATAATAAGGACCTCATTTCAGGTGCTCTTTTAGAAAAGCTATGACTCAAAGAAGGATTAATTTTACAAGCACTTCAAGCCCCTTTTCTATTCTGAGAGGTGAAAAGAAGGAAACCAACAAGCTAGTTAAGTTTTAAAATGATCAGGCTAATGAGTACAGTCATCATGATTACAAAAGCAGTATTTACCATGCCATGATATTTGGGCAAAAATTGGGGATCGTTCCTGCTTTGAGCAGGGGGTTGGACTAGATGACCTCCTGAGGTCCCTTCCAACCCTGATAGTCTATGATTCTATGATTCTATGACTATACTGTAGAATTTGCAGGATTTGCTGGAAATACTGTGGAAAACTCAATGTTGCAATGATGGCGAATGAATTTTTTTGTAATAGCAGTCAATGTATGTTTAGTAGTTATGTTTCACCGTTATTGTTTTTCTCAATAATGTCATTGTAAACATTTGTGGGAGGGGAGGTTACTTGGTTACATTCTTGGATGGGGGCAGAGCCCAGGCAGATACACTTTAAGTGGCTGAAATGTGCAAAAGGCCATTTTTTAAAGCCACCATTAAGATCCACATGAAGCTATTTGTCTAGGCCTAGATCTCAGCTGGTGTAAATTGACATAGCTCCACTGACTTCAAAACTATAGGGTATTTTTTTCCTAAATAGCAAGCATTCTATTGATTTCAGTGGAGCTATTTTTCTGCTTCCTCTATCATGCTATTTCCTTCATTTTCTGTTTAAAGTGAGTTTAGCCATAACTACTTTCCAACATCGCATGAGGATCTACTTTACTTAGACCCATTTTATTATTGCATGGAATGCAAGATGATCCTTCCCTCTAACTCCTCCCCTTGTAGAGTGATCCAATATTCCAGAGTCACTAGCACTCAAGAAGCCATATGGTTATCCCTTCCCTAATGCCTGCTCCAGCAGATCTGGCCGGGACACACATCTACATACACTATTCTGATACTCACAGTCCTTCCTTCTTCAAATAACATAGACATTTTTCCACAGGTGCCCCTTCTCCAGGCTTAGCCGCTGCACTTTTGAAGGGAAAAATCCATGTAAGGAATGAAGAGGGTTGGGGGGGCACACACTTAGAATCATAGAGTCATACAAGGTAGGGCTGGAAGGTACCTTGAGAAATCATCAAGTCCAGTTCCTTGCACTGTTGCAGGACCAAGTAAACCAAGACCAGGGGTTCTCAAACTGGAGGTCAGGACTCCTCAGGGGGTCGCAAGGCTATTACATGGGGGGTCGCGAGCTGATAGCCTCCACCCCAAACCCCGCTTCACCTCCAGCATTTATAATAGTGTTAAATATAAAAAAGTGTTTTTTTTAATTTATAAGGGGGGGGGTCACACTCAGAGGCTTGCTATGTGAAAGGGGTCACCAGTTTGAGAACCAATGACCTAGACCATCCCTCACAGGTGTGTGTTTGTCTGAACTGTTTGTTTCTTAAAAGCTTTCAATGAAGGGGATTCCACAACCTCCCTTGGATGACTATTCCAGATCTTAACTACTCTTAAAGTTAGAAAGTTTTTCCTATCTAACCTAAATCTCCCTTGCTAAAGGTTAAGCCCATTATTTTTTGACCTATCCTCAGTGGAAATAGAGAACAACTGATTACTGTCCTCTTTATAACAGCCCTTAACATAATTGAAGGCTGTTTATCAGGTCTCCTCTGTCTTCTTTTCTCAAGACTAACCTTGCCCAATTTTTTAACCTTTCCTCATAGATCAGGTTTTCTAAACCATTATCATTTCTGTTGCACTATGTCTACTTTGTCCACATCTTTCCTAAAGTGTGGTGCCTAAAATTGGACACAGTACTCCAGCTGAGTCCTCAGTAGGGCCAAGCAGGACAATCACCTCCTGTGTTGTACACATAAAACTCCTTTTAATACACCCTAGAATAATATTAGCCTTTTTCACAGCTGCATCACATAGTTAACTCATATTCCATTTGTGATCCACTATCACAGGTCCTTTGCAGCACTACTAGTACATAGCCAGTTTCCCCATTTTGTGGTTGCACATTTGATTTTTACTTCCTAAGAGTAGTACTTTGCACTTGTCTTTACTGAATTTCATCTTCTTGAATTCAGACCAATTCTCCAATTTGTCAGTCATTTTGAATTCTAATTCTCTCAAAACATTATCAAAGCATTGTCTTCCAACCCCTAATCAGCAGGTTAGCCAATCTTAATACAGTGCTGACCAATTTATCATTACAGTAGCTGGTATGGATACCCCATCTATATTGCTACATTCCCTTCACAAAGAGCTGATACATGGACCGTGTATCTTTATTTGAACCATGCTTCCATGGATCAGGAAGGTGGCCAAACCTGAGGGCAATGCAGAGACACCAGACCTCAGCTGGGATGGCCATTGCCTGTCACGGTTCCCCTAAGATTAATAGATTGGGGCTGATGAATCCTCTACTGCTATCAAATGGCAAATTCCATTGGAAGTATAAGGATGAAACTCTGAGTAGTGTAGCCTTATGTTGGACAAAAATCTGCATAATGGATCATCAGACCCAGTGTCTCTTTTTTATAATGCCCACCATTACATCTCAATAACATGCATTTTGCTACTGACCAAAAACATTCCATTTATTCCATGGAATATGTTCCATGAAATTTAGTCATATGTTCAATTAAAAAAAAAAGACATCCCACTTTTTAAACTTGACAAGAACTAGTCATTTTCTCCAGGTCTGTAGAAAATAGTATCTGCCCCACTAGCTTTGAAGTTTATGGAATAGAATAATAATGTCTGTATGTAGAAAAGGATCATAATTTTTCTACATAGTAACCATAACATTTTAACTAGAAATAAATTGATAATTGTGAAATCTTTTTCAAAGAAAAAGATTTTGTTTTGAGACTTCAGTAATACCAATTAAATGGTGATGTTTGTAGTAGTGAACAATATATGTAAACAAGGTTACAGATCAGCTTTCTTTATACTCCCTTCATTTCTGATACCAAAAAAAAAAAAAACCTTTTAGAAAAATCTCATATCTAGAGATATAAGAGTGAAAGTCAGGAGCTCCTGGGTCCTAATCTTGACTGTTACCTCTGACTCCAGGGGTAGAGCTGTGCTAAATGTTTCAGCTGAATTTTTTTTAACAATCCCGAAACATTTTGAAAATTCATGATGATTTTTCTGAATTGTTTCAGTCAAAAAGGAAAAAAATGTGGAAAAAAATCAATACATTTGATATTTTTGAAATAAAATGTTTCTTTTTTATTCAAAATGAATTTTTTTTCAGAAATTTCCTTTTATTTTAAATTTAAAAATTTTAAATGTTCACAATCAAAATTAATGTTTCATTTTGGGATGAACAAACATTTCATTTGACCTGAAGCATTTTTTTCAACTTTTCGATTCACCAAATATATTGAAAATTTTCTTTTTTGGTTCAACCTGAACCTTTTTATTTCTTGTTCAGTTTTTTGGAATTGCCACCACACTGAAAAATCTCTTCTTTGCCCATTTTAGTGTGGTGCCAGATTTTCCAAACCTGGATTTCTGTTTTTTAGCATATGCAATTCATGGGTGAGGTTTTGTGTATGAAATTACTATTACTTAGGCTTCTCCATAGCTGATTTGAAGTTTCAAACAGGTACTTAGATGTCTATGTGATTGTAATTGTGTCTGGGAAGAAGCATGAACAAAAAATTGTGCCCAGTGCTATTTACACCTGCGAGAGAGTAGGCATAAAAATAGAGACTTGCTTAAGGGCAGTCTGAAATTTGTTCCTTAACCTTTCTACATCACTTCCCCATCTTTAAAAAATGGAATATTATACAAATCTACTATACCCTACCAAGGTTTCTATAAAATTTAATTAGTTAATGTTTGAGCACTTTGAAGATGGAAAGCACTACATAATACCACTTTGAATTCTTAATCATTGCATTTACTGTGTTTCTTCCTTCCCAAAACTCATTTTCCACAAAGCCTTGATCAGAAAACACAACTCTTTATAGATCTGTTAAAGCAATGCAATAAGCTGAGTCTCAAAAGAGTAGTTTGACTTTTTTTATAAACAGTTTGCAAAGTATTTTGCTGGAATTTTGGAAACATTACCCAAAAGCTAATTAGGATATTTGAAGCAGCCCTGAGCATGCAGACAAATGTGAAGACTCGTCAGGAGTTTTTTGCTACTGAAGCCAATGCAGGAAGCTTTTATACAAAAACAAAGCATATATGTTTACTGTCAGAGTTAAAAATTGCCTCTATTCCTCAGACCCTATATTGTCAAATGTTTAAGGAAACTAGAGCTATTCAGGTTGCATAACTCTCTGAAGGCATATTCAGCTTTAACTGCCCCACGGATGAAGAAGTTGATGTCAAGAGGACCCCAGACAAGCCATTTAGTGAAGATCCCAGCACTCTCCTAGTGAAAACTAAGCTACCAAAATGGTTCAGAGGTTACCACAGCAATGACTCAGAACACTGATGTTCAGTTTTGTCTGTTTGCTTTTTTCATTTCAGAGGCCCTGAGGACAATTATTGTAAAACCCAGATGGGCTTGTATACAAATGCTTAATAACCCTGTAATTTTCCAAAGCTCAGTGATAGTGAGAGCGGAGGACATTAAAATTGGGATAGCTGGGAGAAACTATAATGTTTTTTTTCCCTCATATCTTTTAAATCAAGTTTTACATACATGAGTTTACATTAATTCTGCAATTATGGTCCATATAAAACAATGACTGTGGTCTTTATATGAATGCCAAAAATAAAATAGAAATTGTAACTCACATTTATAGACTATATCAGACTAAAATAAGTAAATGACCATTAAAAGGAATATAGATAGATAGATAGATAGATATTGTGACAAAGCTCTGTCCAAAGCTCTGTCCTTGCCTTCGTGGGTCCCATGTTTCCTGGCGGATTTCGCTAGCCGCAGAGGCTCACTGTGACCCTCCACGTAACCCTTCTCTCTCTAGAGACAAGGGTCACAGTCTACTGAGCCATTTTCATCATAAGCCAGCGAGGGAGGTGAGGAGAAGCTATCCTCCCTTGCACAGTCTCTGTTGTCTCCCAGTCTTAGTGATTAATCGGGGGGTGGGGGGCGACAAAGGCGGGAGTCCGGGCCTGCCCTCTACTCCGGGCTCCAGCTCAGGGACCCTAATAGTATCAGCTATGGTAGCTGACCTTTTAGAAACATGACATGTACAATTCCCTGGGCTACTTCCCCACAGCAGCCCCCACTTCCTCAAGCTCCACTTCACCCTTACCTCGGGGCCTCCTCCCTCCTTGTGCCTGATACGGTGTGTACTGCTCAGTCTCTCCAACAGCACAACTTCCTCCCACAGCTCCTGACATCCACACCCACCTGACTAACTGGGAGGCTTTTAACTAGTTTCAGCCAGTCCCTGATTGGCTTCAGGTGTCCCAATCAACCTAGCATTCTCCCTGCCTTCTGGAAAGTTCTTAATTGGCCCCAGGTGTCTTAATTGACCTGGAGCAGCTTCCATTTAACTTTCCTGGTACCAGGGATTTGTTTAGCCTGGAGCTACTATATCTATCTCCCATTACTTTTCTATAGCCATCTGGCCTTGCCCTGTCACTATATATATATATATATATATATATATATATATATTTGCCACAACGGGGGTGGGGGAGGAAGGGGAGCAGGGCTCATTGAGCTCAGTACCACAGGGGCCTTATAGGAGGGAGAGCTCTTCCCCTCAGGTCCTGGGAGAGGGCCAAAAGTGCGGTAAGCACTGTAAATAGATTGTTGTATGGGGATTTTGTTGTAGAAATGGGGGAGGGAACATCAGATTAAAAAGTACGATGAAGGCACAACCACTGGAGTCTATGCAGTTTCTTCAGGGAGAAAGCAGGAGAGGAGTCACACCCCATGACACAGTCCAATATGCTAGATCATGTTGTACTCCATACATCTCTTAAACAAAACATCTCCTACTCCTATAAAAACAGACACTAGAACTGATCAAAAACTTTAGCCTTTTTTCTATAGAAAAAAAATCTGTAAGCTTCAACCCCCACCCCCGCAATTTTTTAACCAGCTCTACTTGTTCAATAACCTAAGATCAGGAAAATATGTCTAAGCAGAACGACAGCGGTTTCTTGGTGGAAAACATCTAAACTCTTGCATCGCTAGCAATTTGTAGTGTGCATCCACAATATGGTAGCAACATTTTACCAAAAAAGACCCATAATATTGCCATCTAGTAACACTGGCAATTCTCATGAATGCATCAGTACCGGAGATGCCATATAGGGTTGTGTTCTCTTCAGCAACTCCATTGTAGTTGGTAATATGTGGCCACTTGGCCAAATTCAGCAGACCCAAGCCTCACTGTATAACAGGATATGTCTAGTGCAGTTGTTCCAGCACCTTAAACTTCAAGTTAATACTACCTGATGTGGACTCCTAATCCTAAATACAACTGGAAGGAAAGTTTCTTTTAACAACTGCTTAAGCACCAATACTACACTCACTCCAAATCATATATTAACTCTGGATCTTAGCAGGTCTCTCTCCTGGTGACAGTAGATGCTACTGGGATCTAAAATAAATCTACAACAGATGAAAGACAAACCTCTGAATGCACTTTCTTCTCATCATTCCAAGACACTCTTTGGTTTCATAAAAGTAGCTGAAGTCTTCACTCATTACATTCTGAGGCGCTATGTCATTAGAGGCATTACTTGCCATTCGCTCAAAAGACTCACCAAGGACTTATTATGATCGAGGCTGTGTGAAACTCTCTAGTTGTATGTCACATAATTTTCAGTGAACCTCGCTGGCAGCTTGAACTGCCACGTTTTCAGACCCTTTGCTTTTATAAAACTATACCTGTCAACGTTTCAGAATAAAAATATTCAGGGCCAAATTCTCAACTGATGTAAATTGGCATAGCTCCATTGAATGCAATAAAACTACATCAATTTACACCAGCTCGGGAAGGATCAAGACTTTTGAGGTGTTTTTTGTTTTGTTTTGGTTTTTTGTTTAGTGAAAATTGTGAAACCACCTTTAAACCATAGATTCGAAACCATGAGTAATAAAAATGATCAACAATAAAAAAGTGCAATGTGTCTCTTCAATTTTTTAATCACTGTGATATCTATTTTGTGCCTATTATTGTTGCATGGCTACCATGCTCCTTACAACAACATTACACAATTTAGCTATTCTGAGTGCCAGTGAGCTACTCTCATTTACATGTTAATTAACTTCTAAAAAAAAGTCTAAGCTGTCCATTTTGCATATAAATATGGTAATGAATCATCCTTCTCAGAAGGTATACCCTAATCTTGCTATCAATAAAAGAAGTCTCATATAGTAGTTGAAACATAGGCCAGAAGTATATTCAAATGTACACAATGAAACACAAATGTCACAGACAATCTTCTGTTTCTCTCTCTAGGTCTTTATATGGCTTTCATAAACATAGTACCTGAGCATCTCACAAATATTAATTGATTTTAACTTCACCCTGTGGGGGTGGGAGGTATCGTTATTTTCAGCCAGTAAAAGAGGGTGTTAATTAATAACAGTTCCAAAAAAAGGAAAATAAAAATCTAGCTAGAATGTAGCCATAAGATTAAGGATTCAAGTACACAAAAGTCAAGGAATGGTGAGTTAAGGTCTAAAGTTCAATGTTATCTTTGTACCCTTGTGAATATGACTAAAAATGTGGACTCTGTTGTTATAAATAGGTATCATTAGTTAAATTAAAATATAATTTCTTATAAACCTGTGTATACATAGCGCTCAGACTGGCTTCATCTAATAAAATGTGAAATTCTGGAGATGAGATATAGATAATTAATTTTATGAAATGTCAGTCAGTCTTACTTGTCTTGATATCTTTGCTGTTTAACTATCTTCAACCACTTTGAAACTAACTATGAATATGAACCAGAAAAATATTAAGAAAATATGACACATTCTTAATTTCTGTACTTTATTAGTGGCTATTCACTTTTCAAATTTATGTAGAGCTCAGCTTGCAAGCACAATTTCACAATCCTACAAAATACACCACCACATTTTTCAGAGATAATTAAAAATGATAAAGAATAAATTCATTTCACAACTCCTAATGTCCACCCACATCCACATCTACCTTTCCATCTCTAACCTGGATTGAACTTTAGCTTGCTTCCTCTCATCCATTTCTTTAAAAGAAATAATAAATTCATGCTGCCAGCAGAGATCCTTCAAGTTACTTAGTTGAGAACTTTTCTGTTTGATGTCTCCCAACTATAGCTATACCAACACCTTCTGAACCCAGCTTGCTTTTCACTTAGGCCTCGAAGAATTCACTTGTCTCAAACACATTATCACTTAATAATTCAACTGGCAACAGAGTTCAAAAGGCCTCAGAGTTTGGTAAGCTCAACCATAAGGAAATGACTTTAGCGTTTACAGTATCTGAAAATATTCAGTCATCATCATCATGTTCCCATTATGCCTCTGGCGTTTAGGGCAACGATGAAGCTCCTCCACTCCTGTCTGTTTCTGGCAAGTCTTTCAATGGTTCCCCAACTGTGCCCCAGGTTTTTCAGCTCAGCTTCCACAGCTCTTCTCCTTGTTGTTTTCAGGTGACCTTATTTTTGCTTGCCTTCAGATCTCCAACTTATTGCTATTCTGGTGGTGGAATCAGTTTCCATCCAAAGCACAGCCATCACCAACACCTCCTGGTAATGATGGTGCTCATATCTTCTTGGCTGCACTATGTGAATAGCCCTTTGTCTGAGATTGTTCTGGGCCAAAAGATACAGAGGATTTTTCTGAGGCAGGTTATATGGAGATGTTGGACATGTCATACTTTGTCATTCCCCAGCATTCTGCACTATAAAGTAGTGTTGAAAGTATGGAGCGCTGATAAATCTTGAGTTTGGTTTTAATGTTGTGTATTTGATGATTTCCAGACTGTGTTTAAGCTTCTGAAGGATGTCCTGGCTTGTTCCACTGTCCTGGATGATGGTGCTCTGCGAGTATGTGAATGTTTCTACATTGGTGAGAACTTGATCCTCTATCCAGACTGGTGATGGTGAGGCAATATTAAAGGTCATGATATCTAATTGTGGTTGATTTTCAGTCCAATTTTCTGGGTGAATGTGTTGCGTTGAATTGTTTTTTCTTGTATACGGTGTTGGGTATGAGATAGGAGAGCAAGATTATCTGCAAAGTCCAGGTCTTCAAGAGATGAGTAGGGTGTCCATCTAATTCCTCTTGGCATGTCTTCTGTTGTACAGCACATTATGCAGTCAATGGCAATGTTGAAGAGGATTGCAGACATAACATACTCCTGACGTATTCCTGTTTTGGCTTCAAAACTGAGTTCACTGTGATCTACACTGTGTGTAAAGTTGGAATAGAAGCTTTTGATTATTTTGATTATACAGAGAGGGATTCCATATGCCCACAGAATACATCATAGGCTGGTCCTGTTAATGCTGTCACTTGCATTTTATGTAGAGTTGCCATTGCCATTCTAAGCATTGTTCTATTATGTTTCATAGAGTGATGATCTGGTCTGTGCATACACTCCCTTGCCGAAAATCAGCTTGCTCTTTTCTGAGAATGCTATCAACTGCCTCTGATGTATGTTGGACTATAATCTTACACAATACCTTGCTTGGCACAGATAAAAGTGTGATACCACGTCAGTTATTACAATCACTGAGAGTTCTTTTCTTTGGTATCTTCACTATAACCCCATTGGTCCACTCATCTGGCATGTTTTCCCTTTCCCAAACTGATGTAAATAGAGGGGCCAGGACAGATGCTGCTAACTCAGGATTTGCCTTGAACAATTCTGCATTCAAGTCATTCTTGCCAGGAGCTTTCACATTTTTTAAGGATTTGACGGCTTGAATGATCTCTTCCATAATTGGGATGTCTGTGTTGATATCAAGATCTTCTTCTGCCTCACAGATGTTTGCTTCCTCTTGGGATGGCTCCCTGTTCAGCAATTCTTTGAAATACTCTGTCCAGAGCATTTCTTGTACTTTTTCCTGTTGTCAGTAGGTGGCCTTGTTTGTCCTTGATGAGAGTGTTTGTTGGTTCTGCCACTTACCACTGATAAGCAATATCATTCTGTAGATGGTTCCTTCTTCACTGTGAGCAGCTGCATCCTCTGCTTGTGTTGCCAGACTATCAATATAATGTCGTTTGTCTGCTCTCACAGGGCGTTTGACCTCCCCATATGCCTTGCTATACTGCTCGTGGTATTTGTCTGTTAGCTTCTGGGATTTTGTGTCTAAAACTTTTTTATTCAGGGCTCATCTGATTTCTATGGTGTTCCATGTGATGGACATAATCCACTCCTTTCTTTTCTTCTGCCTTTAGCCTAGACAGGCTTCACTGCTCTGTTTATAGATTGCTGTTACTTTGTCCCACTTCTTGTTGATCTCCTCATCTGCATTCCCCTCCTTTTCATTAAGGTCTGCAAGTGCCTGAAACCTGTTCTTTAACTGCAGAACGATGGCTTTCTGTATTTCAGGGGACTTTAGCTTGTCAACATCATAACGTCTATGTCCCTTGTTTGGTGGACCCACCCTTCTCTGTTTTAGCTAGGTGGAGGCTGTCACCAGGGGGTGGTTGTTGAAATATCTGCTCCCCTTCTCACTTCCACATCTGCCAGTGAGCTTTGCCATTTGCCTTTGATCATCATAGGTCAATCTGGTTCTTATTTCTGCCATTTGGAGAACACCATGTCAGCTTGTGGATTTCACAATGTTGGAACAGGGTTTCGCCGATGACTAGGTCTTTCATATTGCAGAAATCAACCAGCCTCTCTCCATTTTCATTCATGGTGACACATCCATGTCTTTTCCTTACTGACCTTGGCATTCAGGTCTCCCATGATGATAGTTAGGTCGTGGCATGGTACTCTCTCTCTAACTCCACCTGTAATGTAAGGTAGAATTTGTCCTTTGCTTTTCATCACTGTCATTTGTCAGAACATAGCACTGAATCAGGGTGATATTATTGTGTTTCCCTTTCAGTCTGGCTCTTATAAGTCTGCTCCTAATGGACTTCCATTCAAGCAGGGAATGCTCCACTCCCTTCTTCAAAAGGATGGCAACACCCTCATGGTGTTGTCCATCATCCCATCCAGAATACAGCAAAATTTCTCCGGAGGCTATTGTTAATCTTCCTGATCCCGTCCATCTGCTCTCATTGACACCCAAGAGGTATAAGCTGTAGTGTCTCATCTCTGCTGTGACCTGCACTAGCTTCCCTGTTTTGTACTTTGTCCATACGTTTCTTGGTGTTGAGCACTTCACACCAGTGGTTTCCTTTTGGCTTTCACCACTGGCAGTCATAAAGGTCATTGAGTCCTGAAGGCCATCACACACAGTAATGGTCGGTTTCTCCATTGCTATGTTTCCGTAACATATATATATATATATATTTACAGGACATAGTTGTTAGCCCTATGCCTAACCCCCAACTTGGAGGACCAGGGTGTATGTTTTACCTGGCCCCTCTCCCACAGACCAATCCGGCATGGTTGAACCTGCTACGAGCAAAAAGCCACTGCCGACACAGACTCTGGGGATTGTTAGAGCACACAAGCTGTCCCGCCACAACAAGGCACGGACACCAGAGGACAGAAATATGAAGTAACCCAAAGTTATTCATAGTACCCCTAAAAGTTCTAAGCTACTCTAACTTTTTAGGAGGATCAAAATTTTAATAGCAAATTCTACTGAACCACTTTTTTTAAAAAAATCTCCTTTCTTCTTCATTAGACCTACTGAATGAGCTGAGTTAGATATTCCTACATTTTGCCATTGCTGAATTATCCATATGTGCATTTTCAAGAGAGAGCATATTTTGTATCTTTTTTGCATGCTTCTATTACTCTCAAAATGGCCATATAAAAAAAATCACCTCTGCATTAAGACAAATCATGGTAAATTTCTGCCCTTAATAAATTTATTGAAAAAACTATGAATTGAGACAGTGGGGTTAGATTGCATGCTGGAGCTCAGTTCTTATTCTGCTACATGCGACCTTGTAGGGTGCCAATATAAATGCTGATAAAATGTATTTATTCCAAACATTACTATTAAAATTTCCTTGTCTACCTGCAAATTGTTTTCCTCTGTAGGTGGAATTGTTTTCCTCTTTTGTGCCCAATGAAAATTCAACTGGTCTATTGGATTTAACCCTTTAAAAATGTGAGGAAAGTGCTCAACCCATTTAATCATGCACCATCAGCCAAAACCATAGGTTTTAGTGTGTACGGTTATAGTGTGTCAGCTTTTGTAACGATTGCAATAACCTATCTGAAGCTAGTAAAAGAAATACCAGTATATCATCAGATCAACTGTATTCTATATTTTGATGTGATTACTAAGTGTTAAATGCTGGTACTTTTAATCACATTGAATAGTACTTTAGAAGAAGACTAGCCCCCTGGAACTCAATTAGATTACTTTTGCAGTAGAGTGCTATGAGACCATTTATGGGTAGCAGAATCTGATCTTAAATGGTAAATACGTTTGTAGTGACTGAGTTACATGATATGTATAAGGCCCAATTCTACACTCTACTCAGGCTGAGTAGGATCTTACTCCTCAGATAGTTCCAGTGATCTCAGCATGAATAAAGTGGGCAAAATTGGGTGAATCATATTTACATTTGTTTGTTACTACAGTTGTGTTTTGCAAGTTTAATTGCTTTTATTTTCTGTTTGGAAAAGGTTTTATATCAATTTAAGATATTACAGCTACACAAACATTCCCTCCCCCCCACCCAAAATGTGTATATGCTGTGTTTCAGAAGTCCTCCTAATCACGGTATGTTTTCACTAATGGCCAACATAATGAAGATATATTCTAGTATTCCTTCCATAATACCTTAGATATTCAAAATCTGTTATACTCGGGGTCATACACTGCAGAGGGACAGGAGGAGTAGACTGAATGCCATCTCTGTAATGTAAAAAAAAATATTAAAGCCACACTTGTTGAGATAGAGTTAGCATAGTTCCAGCTTTCTACCAGATCTATAGGACTGTATACTTTAAAAGATGCATTTGACAACCATCAGTGGTTTTTGTGACATGGCATACTGTAATGTAGTCACCATATCAAATCCTAATGTATGTAGATAACAAAATACCCCCTAGGGAACTGAGATAATGAAAAACAAAGCCATATTTTAAATCAATACTGCTTGAGTATATTCTAACAGACTTTAGAGACAGAGGCATTATGTATAAAAATTCAAAGGCCATTATTTCCTGGATTTTTCATTTTGTTCTCCTTAATATTACTGACTAGGAAGAAGTTGCTACCCCCAAAAAAAAAAAAAAAAAAAAAAGATTACCAGCTCCATATCAACAGAACAGCCTTATCTCTAGTGACATAAAACTAAATATTATGGGCTCCTTCTGCCTTCCTTTAATACCCTGAACTCCCACTACATTTTGTTAATTTAATTCATTTCTACTAATTAATGTATTAACTAATTTCAGTGAGACATTTGGGTGGACAATAAATGCAGAATTATTCAAGGGTTATCCATGAAGAGTGTTCTTCCTTGTGTTAAATGATACTCAGTTTAAAAATTACATTATTGAAGAGACACCTGAAGGCTGTCATTTCCCTTAGCATTTTCTTGTCTGATATGAATGCGTGGGAAGAGAAAAAAATTCCCCTAAAAATCTTTTAAATTATCATTTTATGTAGCATCATTATTGAAAATCCATTCAAACGGAGTTTCACAGTGTATTCTTCTGATTGGCACTTTCTTTCTTTATGATGTGGAGGAGTAGCCAGTTTTTAAATCTTTTATTTTCTTTAATAAAATCACTTCACTTTCATTGAGTTTTAACATTCTCTCATCTTAGGTGTGTTTCTCCCCTTTCCTTCTTCATTTAGTATATTAAAATATTTGTCACCATTTTATGAAGTGCCAATTCATGAATGAGTAGCATGAATCTGAGATGTTGAGTGAAATGCTAGCCCCACTGAAGTCAGTGAAAGTTTTGTTATTGACTTCAGTGGGGGCAGGATTTCACCCATTGTCTCTAAATACTGAGCTATGGCATATGGTCTGTGTTCATTGATTGTACAGTATTTAAGGTGCTTTCAAGAGCTCTTCTTTATTCAGTGCCTAGTTCCAGCTGGCTGTGCATAGTAGCAAGAGATTCACAGCCTCCTGCCCAGACTCTCTACCTCATCCTTTAAAAATACAGCTTCTAATACCACATATGGTTGCTCCGTCAAATGTCCAATGTTGAAAGAGTCATGGCCAAGTGTTTAAAAAAATGGATATTTATATTTATGCATGCACATCTATACTTAAGCACCTAAATAGTGGCTTAGTTTTCAAAAGTGGTGAGTTCCCAAAAGCCTCCACTACAGTCAGCATGAATTTAGGAACCAGACTTCAGAAACCCATGTTTTTAAATCTTGGCCCAAGCCTTTTCTAGAGGACGCTACTGCAGCATTTTGAATAAAACAATTACCACCCGTTTTGCAGCTGATTGAAAATTCTGTGGCCAGTTCCAGTTGTGGAGGATTACTGAAAACTCAAGGCTTGGCGACATGACAGTTGCTTCAGTCTAAACAGAATAGCTTCATATTCAGACTCTATCTGCAGCTATTTATATTTTCCCTTTAACTGTTTAAACAGTGAAACAGAAACAAAATAAAAAGGTTAGTTTTATTTTCTGTCCAATGGAGAAATCATCCAACTAAAAGGAAAATTAATCGTGGTTTATCCAAACCTGTGGAGCTATAGTACAACTGTTTGGACATACCCACCACTGTGTGCCATAGTATGAGCTTCTGGAAGCATTCTGAGTGATTTTACTAGAATTCTCTAGCAATAATAGGGGAGTGCCCACCAGAGCAAGGGTGCTTCAGCAGGTTGCAGTGTACAGGCCTGAGAAAGATATGCAGATTCCTGAGGCTACATAAACACCAGTTTAATTTATTGAGAGTCTGCAAAGGCTGGGATGGCAGCTGGCCAGAAAATGGTAATCCCTTCCGGGGGGTGGGGGGGAGATTCATGTTTTTTTGATGTCATATCAAATCAAGATAAATTTAAAAAAAACATTTTTTGATTAACAGGAAGAGATTTCTAGAAAATAACTGATTTGGGACTACCAAAATGGAATTATTCAGCTTGCCAGCTGCTTGTTTGGAAAGGCCTTGTCAATTTCACTTTCTCCCTGTGGGCAGAAAATGAAATTGACAAGATCCTTCCAGGCCTCAGCCATCATTTTGAGTTTCCTAATAAGGGGTGGGGTTTTTTTTTGTTTGTTTGTTTTTTCAGAATTGAAGTTTTCCTAGAGAAAATTTAGATTTTTCAAAAAAGATAAATTTTCATCAGAAAGTCATTTCAAGGGAAAATTCCTAATCGGGGTACCTGGCATACTGCTGCAACAGTAGGAGAGGCTCCTTTCACTTTGCCATGCACAACCAGACACTTTGACAAGTCAGTATTTTTTTTTAATATTATTTATTGTATGTATTATGGTAGTGCCTAAAGGATCTAACTGAAATCAGGACCCCAACATGCTAGCTACTGTAAAATTACATAATATGAGAGAGAGAGAGAGAGAGAGAGAGAGAGAGAGAGAGAGAGAGTCCCTCTCCTGAAGAGCTTACCATTTAAATAACAAGATAGACAAAATGGTGGGAGGAAGGGAGTATCAATATTATCCCCATTTTAAAGATGGGGATTTGAAGTACAGAATGATGGAAGGGCTTGCCCAAGGTCACCCAAGAGATTTGTGGAGGAACCAGGATTTGAACAGAGGTTTCCTCTGTCCTGGCCTGGTGCCTTAATCACAAGTCCCCATTCTTCTAATGAAAGAAAATGGTACATTTAAAAAATCCTTCAATAATTTTTATATATTCCTTATGTATTGTTACTGTAGAAAATGTGTTATAAATATTTAAATTGCACAGTAGAAATTGCTCTTATGTGCACTGGAAACCTTCAAAAAATGAACCTTTGCCAACCATCTCTAATACAATTATATTCCTATTGTAACTATAGGGAAAAACTATGGTAATGACAGATACCCCTGTGAGGCGTTTGGTAAGAATTTTGCCAACATGATAACTTTTTAATGGCCACCACTCTAATTTAGCCTATAGGCATCTTATAAACATCACACTTTTTAAAAAAATAGATAAATAAATGAGGTTTAACAAATAAAATTATTAAAAATTCTTATTTGAAAACTCCCATTTCCAGATTATATTCCAGGGCAACTAGCCCAGAAAAAAAAATCATGCATGTACTATATCAATGACACTGCAATCCACTGATAGGAGTTACTCATATGTGTGGGATCTTGGCTGTTATTTGCATTAAATTATTCAAGAAGTTATAGTCACATAAATCAGCATAGCTAAGACAGCTGCTGTAACCTGCTTTATTTACTTATTTTTTAAGAGTTTACAGTAACATATCTTGCAAAAACACAAAGACTGAGCACTCTGAAAACATGCTTCCTTTTGAATAGTTTGCATGTATCTGTCAGAAAGTGCCTCTAAAAGCAATACCAGCATACAAAGATGACTCAGTTTATGAATAATTCAACCTGTTGTGCTTTATGGCCAAAAAGTATACTTTTTCTACCACTAGTTGGCACATCCTATGACATGCAGTGTTTCTCACAGATTTTGTTTCATAGATGTAAGTGACAGAACCGTGCAAAATTGTCATAATGAAACCCCCAAACCAGTGCAACCTGAAACTTGGAAGAGTTTCACAAACCTGAGCCTACCTGCAAACAAAGTAAGGCCAACTTTTGTTTTCAGTTAATCTTTTGTTTTGTTCAAATTTGAAACTCAGAATGAAATTTCAATGGTAGGAACTGATGGGAAGCAAAATTGGGTACAGAGTTCCCATAAAATCCGACAAAACCGAAATGCCGAATTTCACATAGCTCTAGTAATTGGTTTGACTGAATTTTTCAGAAAATAATAGTAGGGAAGAAGGTTAACCTTGAATAAACTTGAATAATATGTACTATAGTGCACTATGGATATTTTTACACCTAGGTTTTTAAACTTGTGTACCAACTGCTGACTACAGCAGATCCTTTTGTATAGTCATACAAGGTTGATTCCCCCTAATCTGTCCCTAGATGGCTATTGATCTCAAAGGGAAACATACAATTCTTCAAAAGGTCAAGGAATTGCTGAAAATACTGTTGCAACTGCGAACACTTCCGGTAGCGAAGATCTGGAAGAACATAAAAAGGTGGGCGAGAACTAGCACTTTCTCTTGAAAGCAAAATATAGTATAAAAAGCCTATGTTTGACTTTTGAATTCTATTAAGGTAAGAAACGGTACAACAGATAGCAGTGAATTACAGAACAGATGGCAGATACAAAAGATATTATCATCTAGATAGGACAAATTGATCAAATGCTCTGTAAAAGCACTCCTAGGGACAACAGCCCTACAGGGAAAAAGATAGATAACCCAGAAGAAGTGCTTTTCAACAGATGATCATACTAAAAAGAGGGAAAAAATAAAATCCTTATCAGGATAATTTATCTAAAAGCAGCCTTGACTATGTGGTAAACAGATCAAATCGCAACTCTTAGAAGGCCCATTTTAAAAGGTTTATTGAATCCTTTTCCTTCACAAATTATTTCACCCAAATCCTTATAATCTCTTGAAATATCCCACTGCTGCAATAAAACCTGCTGGTGAGGGACAGAAGTGTAGGCTTTCCTCCTGCTGACCTGAGTCGACCTTCCAAGTCAATTAACCTGAGTTTGGAAGGATATTATGTCCTAAAAGAAAAATGAGAAGAGAAGAATGAATTGACTTGCAAGAACTGATTTGGATTCTACTAGATCTGAAGTGACATTACTTTCCTCTGTAGATGGTGGTGTACAGTACATAAAGTATTATAAATATGCCTACCTTGTATTCTTTAGCTAAAGCTTTTTAAAATGTGTTAGGCATATTGTGCACTAAATTAAAAAATAAAATTTAGGATCAGACTCTCCTCTTTCACTTAACCCTCTTTGGGCCACTCAGTTGGTTTGAAAGACTTACAAAGCTTCCAGATTACCTCATTCAGGAATTCTCCCAGAATGAGGAAGTCCCCATGTAGAAAACAGTCAGCATACTTGGCTCTTACACCACCCTTTCTCTCCAGCCTTTGATACAAGGCACATGTTGTAGGTGAAGGAGGATGTAGCTAGAGTGATAATGGGACTATTTTCAACTGGCATTATGGCCCCTGGATTGCTCTGAAGAAATTCATTTTCAAATGTATTCCATGATGAGGGAGCCACAACTGGATTCTTCTCATTTGCCTACCATGCAGCTGAGGATCAGGAACTTAGTTCTTTGTGCATACCTTATCCACTGAATTTTTATACAGTACACAGTTCTGGAGGCTTGAAGATTCTAGTTGTCCTGTGGGAAAAGAGTAACTATGTCACAGCAACCCATTACTTTTGATTGGAATTTGCTTTACGGGGCAGGAATTCTCTAGTTGTTCAAATGGCACAGTAGGGTCTAGGTCTGTAGAAGCAATATGCTAGGACAGTGATCGGCAACCTTTGGTAAGCGGCCCACCATGGTAAGCCCCTGGCGGGCCGGGCCAGTTTGTTTACCTGCCGCATCCGCAGGTTTGGCTTATTGCAGCTCCCACTGGCTGTGGTTCACCACTCTAGGCCAATGGGGGCTGCAGGAAGTGGCACGGGCCAAGGGATGTGCTGGTCACCACTTCCTGCAGCCCCCATTGGCCTGGAGCAGCGAATCGTAGCCAGGGACATCCCTGGCTATTCTGGAGCCCTCCTCAGGCCCCGCCATGGGGGGAGGGGGGCAGGCCTCCACAGGGGGGGGTCTGGCCCCAGGCCTCTGTGGGGGAGTAGCTTGGAGGGTAGGGGGGAACTGCTTCCCAGCACTCACTGGCAGCGCGGCTGGGGCTGGGTCGCTGCACTTCCCACTGCTGGTGAGTGCAGGCCCGGCCCTGCTGTACTCCTCAGGGGAGTGGGAGTGGGGGCGGGGCTGTGGCGGAGCAGGGGTGGGAAGAGGCCAGGCTGGGGCAGAGAAAGGGCGTGGGTGGAGCAGGTCGGGGGCTTTGGGGAAGGGATGGAGTGGGGTGGGGCTGGGGCGGAACAGGGGTGGGAAGAGGTGGGACTGGGGCGGAGCAGCAAATTTCCTGGTGCCCTACGCAGCTGCGTACTTTGCGTATGGGTAGGGACAGCCCTGACCGCAGACAGTGGGAGCTGCGATTGACCGAACCTGAGGACGCGGCCGGTAAACAAACCTGCCCGGCCCACCAGGGGGCTTACCCTGGCGGGCTGCATGCCAAAGGTTGCCGATCTCTGTGCTAGGAGAATATAAGGGCAATATGATTTAAATTACTCTATGATGATCACTTTGTGTTATGTTCCCAGCACACAAATAGAGACATTAGATAAAAAATAAATACTGTTGCTGGAAGGGTGAAACATAACACTACTTTATTTCTTAGGCTCCAGAACATTAACACACATGAAGCAAAATCAGAGAGACAGAGAAATCAGGCTGATACCTAAGATACAGATGCACAACTCATCTCATCTTCCTATAGGCTGGCTCATAGCTAACTGCCTGCTGTTAGACCCAGATCATGCGCTTCCCTGAAGAGCTTGCAAGCAGGATGAGGCAAACTGCAGGGAATTTAAAGTGATAGCTGTGAAGTACTGCTCAGGGTACTCAGAATTGTGAGCTCCTGTTTTACCCCTCACAGCCTCAGCAAGTGAGAGTTTTGCTGCTACTAAGCTATATCAGCTCCTTGCATACCAGTTTGTGTGTCTGGCCAGCAAATGCTTCAGGACTCTGTGTACCTCAAATCCTGAGTTCCACAGAGTGATGTCTCTGGGGAAATGTCCAGTCCCTCTCACTGTGTTCAAGAGCCACTTGAACATCCAGAGATGTCCTGCCCCATAAAGCAAATTCCAGTGCATAGTGAGGAGACAGAGTATGCACCTGCTTGTCTGGCTATCCAAGGATTCATCTTCTAGTTTAATACACAGCACTGAGTTTTGTAATAAAACAAGAATGAGTTTATTAAGAAAGAATAGAGATTTAAGTGATACTCAGTTGGAATAGAAGGCAGGCATGGTAACAAACAAAGCAAAACAGGTGTTCTGTGACTAAAACTTAATTTTAGCAAGTTACAATTTTGCTTAAGAAGTTTCTCATCTGCCTTTCAAATCAAGAGGATCCTGCTTTCATAGGCTCAAAGGGTGCTCTACCCTATTTTCCCCTCAGTGATGGATAACTAAAAGGTCTTTTCACTCCCTTTATACTTTTCAAAGTCCATTGTCTCTGCCTCAAGAGCCAGGAAGGTTTCCTGGGGTACAGATTCTGTCCCCTGGTATAACTGTTAAATGGTTTTCGCCTTCAGTTGCTTATCTTAATGGCTTTGTTTAACTTATATGAAAATGTACTTCTATTGTCCTTTTCCTATAACCAAGCCTGACACAGGTAAATACACATTCCTTTGTCTAGGGCAGGCTTGATTCCTGCTCTGCTTGCCAAAAACATTTTAAGAATATTGTTAGGATATAGATATTCAGGCCTGTCTGCAAAGGCTGTACTTTAAGAATTTAGGTGTATTCTTATCACTTGGCTAGTTAGAGGTATAAAAGAAAGAATCAAAATCACTGTCTGCCAGTGTAAGGTCCTTCTCTTACTGTGACAGTCTGAGGCCCTGTTCTTAGGCTAAGGCCTTTGGCTATGCAACAGAGGCAGCCATAAGCTGGGAAGCGACCAGTCACCTCCTCACATTCCAAACTAGTCACATTGAAATAAGGTGCTATTGGGCTGTTAGGAATACAATCCTGTCCCGATAGTGCCTACCACCTCCAGAGAAAGGGAAGTGCCTAGTAAATGTAAAAGGAAACTTAGTTTGATAGCATCCTGTCTGGCAAGAACTTACTTATCAATAGCTGGGATGTGAAATCCTCACTTCTGTATTGTTTTGTCATTATAGTTCCCACTTTGCTATTGTTTGTCTGTATAATCTCCGTCTGGTTCTATGATTGTTTCTGTCTGCTGTATAATTAATTTTGCTGGGTGTAAACTAATTAAGGTGGTGGGATATAATTGGTTACATAATCATGTTACAATATGTTAGGATTGGTTAGTTAAATTTCAGGAAAATGATTGGTTAAGGTATAGCTAAGCAGAACTCAAGTTTTACTATATAGTCTGCAGTCAATCAGGAAGGGGGTGGGTGTGTGTGGGGAAATGGGAACAGGGAATGGGAGTGGGGAAATTGGAATCATGTTTGGCTAAGGGCAGGAATGGGAACAGGGACATAGGTGTAAGGCTCTGTGGTGTCAGAGCTGGGAAGGAGGACACTAAGGAAGGAAACTGGAATCATGCTTGCTGGAAGTTCACCCCAATAAACATCGAACTGTTTGCACCTTTGGACTTCGGGTATTGTTGCTCTCTGTTCATGTGAGAAGGACCAGGGATGTAAGTGGGTGAAGGAATAAGCTTCCTAACAAATATTATTTCCAGCACACACCAATAACTCATTGTGTAAAATCCATACATATGTCACACAGTGATTTCCGGGACCATCATGTCACCAGTTTACATATGATACCTTACATGACACCTTTGAGATACATATTATGACTACAGTATGTGGGGACACTGAGTGTGTCAGGCCTATGTGAGTTACAATATGATGGGCCTATTGCCAGCTGGCATTGAGGGACTCCCAGGGTCACAATAACTTACAATTTTCCGCACAGTTTTCAACGTACCACAGTTGTTATGCCTTCATGGTACGAAGACTTCTGCATTTTTCCACCAGCATTCATGACAGTTACTGAAAAGCCTAATCCTAAATCTATACCTGTGGGAGAAAGCCTACACTTTGCATACATTTTATCAAAGGCATTGCACACAAATATCACTGATATGCTTAATATAATATAGTATATAGTTTACTGACACGTATATATGTCAGTGAAATTTCATATCATCTAGCTAGCTAGCTAAAGATACATTACGGGGCCAAGTTTATACTGCCAACCATAAGTGTGAAATGGATTATTAAATGTTTGCTTTGACTGACCAGTTCAAGAGATTCCTATGGTACTGTTTATCTGGCAATCTTTGAATATGTAGATGTCAAATATGAGGAGGAGAGGAAGAAGAGGACCAAAGAAAGAGTGAAGGATAGGAAGCTCCCTCTTTCTTAATCCATACCCTTGAGCTAGAGGAATGTGTTAAAAACCTCTCTACAAGCTGAAAGTGAGGAATTGTAACCGGGTGTGCTTCATGTCTCCTTCTGGGTCTGATCCATAGAGGACAGGACTCTGCTTCATACCTTAACTCAAGTTACAATAGCCTATGCTTTTTATCCTGGAGAGCCCTGGTTCAACACCTACTCATGATGATGGTCACAGAATCACCCACACACATACCTTACCCACAAGTCAGGGGAAAATGGTAAACTTTAAAAAAAATAGCTCAGATTTATAATAGTATATTCAAAGATATATTAGCAGTCAAATTTAGTAGTACCCTGTGACTGTTTTGCATTGTTCTGGCTGTACAAAGCAGCTGTAAATCCATCTTAAACTGACTGGTTACACCAGGGATTTTATTGTTTTGCCGCTCCAGAACAACAAGAATGTACAGGTGAGTCTGACCCGAAGTGGTACAATAGAAGCCATTCACTGTCTACTGTCTCATGTATTTGTGTGCAACATATTTGATCAAACTTTGGAGAGACAAATATATGTTTTACACAGTAAAGGGGAAGGAGCCAAAAAGTTGCTTGAGGTAGCATATGAACTAGAGTATTCAAATACACCAGAATTAGAATTGGTATGGAAATATTAGCAAACCAGGATCAATTGATTCACAGTTTGTTTTTTCCAGAGGGAAAGAGGAAAGCATTTGTTGGGGGAGTGGGGGAAGTCTAGTTGACAAAATTAATAGTGAGATGGATTGTTATTAAAATGATTGCTTTTAGCGAAATGACTTATTACATATTTTACATACATATTACATACATAGCATATTACATAGTTTAGAACTGTTTCAGAACCTAGCTTGCTATAAAATATTCAACATATCTCCACTTCAAGCTAAAAATATTCCACTAAAATTAGAATTGGACATCTTTAAAATAATTGGCAATATCAGCTTTGCAGAGGAAAGCAAAGGGACTAGTAGATTTATTAATACCTTCATTGATCTTTGCATATGAGAGTAATCCTCCTTGAAAATGAGGTTGTTAATGCAAGCATGAATCTTCCATTTTCTGGTTGTGCCCATATTAATGATCACATGCTTCTTCACAAAGTATTTCCTGTGAAACGGAAGCTAACATACTGTACATAAAAGAACTGAAGATGGGTTGATATCTGGTTCAAGGAAATTCAGGTGCATCTGACTATTCATGTTCCCACCAACCTTCCTAGATGAAATTTTAGTATTAAATGCATTATCTCGCTACCACTACTAGACTGGATATTTGAACTTCCTGGAGGAATTTAAACTGAAGGAAGAGTTGAGGGCTTTAAATTAGGTAAGGACAAACTGCTTAAAAGAGTGAGAGAGAGAGAGAGAGAAAGACAGAGAGAGAAAGAGAGAGAGAGAGAATTAAATCAAATCTTGATTTGAAAATAATTTTGATATTGGAAAATTTTCAATGATCTTTTTATTTTATTTTATTACCGCTCATTACTTTCTAGATATATTGAGCCCAGGAGAATGTTTATTTAACAAAAAGGACATACGATTAACTGATACCAAGTAACAGTTACAAAAGGTTACAAACAAAACAGAAGCAAAACAATGCTTCTAAGACTAAAATATATTTTTAGCAAGTTACAATCTTTGCCTAAGCAGATTTCTCACCCAAACTCAGTTCCCAGAGACTTCAATACCCTTGGCTGAAGAATCCAACATTCTGTGATTTCAAGAGCTCTGGCCCCATTAAACTTCCAAGTGATGGATCCAAAATAACTTCCTGTTCAGATTATATACCTGCCAAAGATCATTTACCTTGTTACAAGAGGCAGGAAGACTTTCTGCTGTTCTTCCTTTCCTGTCGATTTCCCATCCCTCTCCTGATTCATATGCAAATGAGGCTTCCATTGTTTTGATTCCATAATGCTTAATTTATATTGAAGACAGGTAGATAGGTATCGTCTGTCCTGTCTGGGAGAAAACCAGTTTATCCCTGTGTTTGGTCACAGACTTAAAAGCATAATATCAGTGAGTATATATAATTCCTTATATTGTGTGTATATATACATTTCCACATGGTGTCACAGGCTTTCATAAAAGACTTTACTCAATACACTTTTATAATATAGTAATATTGTATACAATCAGTTCATTCAACTGCTTATCACTGGAGGCTCAGTGTCCTGTGTTTATAGCCCAGTAAACCTTTCAAATGTTTCAAAAGTTCATTTTTTCCTTCTGGGAACAAGTGCCATGTAGTTGGTAAAGACTTCATGCTAGTTCCTCCCCTGCTGGTGACAACTGGGTGGTTCCCTCCTCCCCTTGTTAGCTTGATGATTTCTACCTTACATGTAAATGTACCTTCATTGTCTCTTTATGATGATTAGGCTAATCAGATAAGCAAATACACCTTCCTTTGTCTAAGGCAGACTGTGCTTCTGCATTGCTTGCCAAACACATTTTGAGAACATAATTCTAGCACACGTTTATAGTGCTTTACATACCCTATATATACAAGAATATTAATAATCAGTGAGCTATTAGTTTTCCGGTGATATATTACATACCACATTCTTGACATATACCATGATAATTGTGTGTTAGGTGTACAGAGTATGTCAGTCCTTCCAAGAGTAACTGACACTGAGTAGTGAACCACCAATGGGCCTCTGTGTCACAGAACTGAGAACAGAGACAATCTGTCCAGTGCTCCTAATTCAAGTGTGTGTGTGTTTCATTGGATGCATATGTTGCTGCAGCTCAAGAAAGAAAAGTAACCTTCTGGTAAGAGATTCCCTCATACACTCAATACTGACACTGCTGCGATGTTTCAGAAACACCCGAAGGAAGGAATTAGAGTCCTATTGTATGAAAATGGAATGAAACTTTTTGAGGACCCTGGGAAAAAATAAAGTCATGGAAGTACATTGTAGTTTCACACCATCTCTCATGCTTCTACTCAGGTTTGACTCATTCTGAAACATGACACTCACTCAGAACAAACCCCAAGGAACCCAAATATCAGCTGTTCAGGGTTGATGGAACATTAAGGTTCCAATTCAGGAAAGTGCTTAGACTCCATTAACTTCAACATGACTTTAAATTTGGGCCTAGATGAGAAACTGCCTGTGTCTTTGAAAGCTGCTGTTGAAGAACAATAAGAACCATAAGAATTATTTCTAGTGTCTCCATAGCCTTAATATCTTCAAGTGCCATTCAGAACAAGTGCAAAATCTAAACCTGTACTCCACCACTAGCCAGAGGCAGACACTATAAGAGGGACACATAGAGAAGTTTACTTGCAATAAAATATATGTGTAGAAGTGAAAATTAGATGAAAGGAGACTGCCAGCTTGGCCAGTGTTGAAGGAAACGTAGTTTGCCTAAAATATAGGGAAACTACTTATGCTGTGTGAGGAAATGGCCCCTAAGATGAATCTGTGGTGATTTTATCAGGTCACACAAATAAAGCTGTCTTGTGGGTAGCTGCCATTTAGGTATCTATATTTTTAAGGATTTGAACACAAGAACACAAATAACTTGCTAATCTGGGCCACTTCCCCACCATCTGTACGGTGCCTGACATGTTTAATGAGTTGAACATATTACTAAAAATAAAGGCAGTTTTATGCCAACATTTATGCAGCATTTAGCAGTTCTCTGGGCGACTAACAAACAAAAATCATCGCTCACCTACAGAGCAGTACTTGATTGGTTAACTGACATGCATGTGAAGAGAAGCAATCACCCACATTTCATGTCAGGAATGTCTGTAAGGTTGGCACCATACTGAAAATAGGAGCAAGAATAAAGGAGAGGTACATGTTAGGACTTTGAGAGAAGAGGGATTTCTTAAATCCTATTAAAGGCTTGTCTGGTATCAAATGTTCCGATTTTCTCCTGCAGTCAAGTACAAATTGGCCTTATACAATTATTTGGTTTATAATATATTTTTGTTATAAACAGAAATTATTTGAGCAAATTTTCAAATTTCAGTGTAACACCTCCCAAAAAACTTCACTAGGACTGCCTGCATCCCACAGTTGTTTTTGGAATGATAGAACTACAATGGTGAATAGCTGTGTGCAGGAACAATTACAGTAACTGATTAGTACATGAAACACAAGACTCTGCAGGCACAGCTGGTACAAATGCCTTTTAGTAGGCACACCTGTTGCATTTGGTTTTGATATTATGGTCCATTTTGCAAGCTCAGTATATTTGATACATTTAATACATTCAGACAAGTGCCCAAATTCTGCCATTTCTTTATCCACAAGATACTGAAAATCTAACTCCTCCTCTCTCTCCTGTCATATGAAAATCTTGCCCATGCCCTTATCTCCTACTTTGAATCTGATACACATCATGCCTCTCTGCCTATCCACAATGTGATTGCTAAAATTATCTTCCTCACCTGTCAACATGACTATACCTCCCATCTTCAGCATCTCTCTTTAAATGGCAGACTCTTTAGGGCACCAATATGTAGTCATGGCTTAAGATAGAACAATCAATGAATCATAATGATACAAGAGCTAAACTAGTCTTGAATAGCTTTCCTAAACAGTAGATAGTTATTTTAGTTATTTTTGAACACATAGTGAACATTGGGTGGAAAGGAATAGCGTAATCTTGTGACCTACAAAATTGATGCTTCACCCAGGGATGTCTCTATGCCGTTCCACCCTAGAGAACCTGAACTGATAACCTTTACAGTTATTCCATATTTAGGCTCTGATCAAGGCAAGAAATTAAACACTTATTTATCTTTAAGGACATGAGTGGCCCCATTGAAGGCAATAGGGCTATTCACATGCTTAAACTAAAACACATGCTGTCATAAATATAAAGGGAAGGGTAAACACCTTTACATCCCTCCTGGCCAGAGGAAAAACCCTTTCATCTGTAAAGGGTTAAGAAGCTAAAATAACCTCACTGGAACCTGACCAAAATGACCAATGAGGAGGCAAAATACTTTCAAAGATAGAAGGGGGGAGAAACAAAGGTTCTCTCAGTCTGTGTGTTGTTTTTGCCGGGACCAGAGCAGGAATACAGGTCAGAACTCCTGTAAAGAGTTAGTAAGCAATCTAGTTAGATATGTGTTAGATTCTGTTTTGTTTAAATGGCTGATAAAATAAGTTGTGCTGAATGGAATGTATATTCCGGTTTTTGTGTCTTTTTGTAACTTAGGTTTTGCCTAGAGGAATTCTCTATGTTTTGAATCTGAATACCCTGTAAGGTATTTACCATCCTGATTTTACAGAGGTGATTCTTTTACTTTTTTTTAATTAAAATTCTTCTTTTAAGAACCTGATTGCTTTTTCATTGTTCTTAAGATCCAAGGGTTTGGGTCTGTGTTCACCTATGCAAATTGGTGAGGATTTTTATCAAGCCTTCCCCGGGAAAGGGGGTGTAGGGTTTGGGAGGATTTTGGGGGGAAAGACGTTTCCAAGCGGGCTCTTTCCCTGTTATATATTTGTTAGACGCTTGGTGGTGGCAGCAATAAAGTCCAGGGGCAAAAGGTAAAATAGTTTGTACCTTGGGGAAGTTTTAACCTAAGCTGGTAAAAATAAGCTTAGAGGGTTTTTCATGCAGATCCCCACACCTGTATCTTAGAGTTCAGAGTGGGGAAGGAACCTTGACACATGCTTACTGGCTTTGCTGGATTGAGCCTCATTGCAGTTTCAGGGACAGTCACTTGATGTCTTGCTGCTTTGCGGGCTCAACTAGTGTGGGAAACAAAGCAAAAAAATCACCAGAAAGAAATTAAAATAGAACTTGAAATTAAAAGGAAAAAAAGTATTTCTCAAACACCATGAAGTGCACAGAAGCATTGTTTGTGTCTGTGACGCTGACAGATCAGCTCAGTGTGACACGGACAGCCCAGCTCAAATCAAAGCCATAGGCCAATTCACTTGTGTGTGAATATCAAAGAAATGTTAAATGGACTAGGAGGCATAAGACAATTAACTTCTGTTGATATAAAAAAAAAGTTATTGTCTTCACTTATGTATATCCTGCTGTTTGCTATCCTATTACATTATGTATAGGCCGTTCTTAGTTAACCGTAGAACAAAAGTGTATGTTAGTGAGAATTTACTTGACGTGTAAACTTCATGAAAACCAGTGAAAGACTGTTTGGATTGCTGTAACTAAATGCATTGTGTATATCTCTGTAATTGGATTGCATATCAAACAGGATTGGAATCTTGGAACTGTAAATGAAGAAGTATGCTAACTTCAAATCATGGGTCATTAGGTTCAACAATGGGAAATCCACAGACCCAGTCTGCATTTAGTCAACAAAGGAAAAACCCCTGCTGTGATGGAAAGACTTGCCAGATCTTCCAGAGAAGACAGCTGTAAGAATGGGTCCATAGAATGATCCTGTATCTCTAAGCTGCTTGGACATTTTCAGAGAGCATTTCAGATGCAAGACAGAGATCCCCAAAGTTATTTTGGCTAACCCTGAGAAATTTATGGAAAACTAGCAGATTACTACATCTCTGCTATCACTTTGGATTTACAAACTAGAACTTACTTTCTTTAACCTCTCAATATCTTTCATTCCCTTTTTTTAGTTAACAAAACTTTAGTTAGTTTATTAGAAAAATTGGCTGCCAACATTGTTTTTGGTGTCAGATTGACAGTATCCATTGACCTAGGGTATGTGACCAGTCCTTTGGGATTGGGAGTAACATAATGTGAGACGATTTTTGGTTTTAATAACTTTTCATCACAACGTCTAATTTGTCTGGGCAGCAAGATGAGCTGGAGAGTGTAAGGGGACTGTCTGTGGCTCCATGGTAAAACTGATATATTAATCCAAGAGTGCAAGTTAGTTACTGGCTTGGTGAAATCTAATAATAGAATATACCACAAGTTTGGGGTGTCTGCCCTGTTTTCTGATAGTCTGACCTGGGATTGGCATGCTCAGTTGTGAGCTACTCTACACAGCCCACAACTGTTCTAAATAAAACCAACTGAGTAAATGTTTATTTACATAAAGGCAAAATAGCTCTTTGACAGGGCAATTTTCTGCAATATCCTTGAAAATAACTTATTGAATTAAGCTTAAGTCTCTTTAGAGTCCATTGTATCGTATACAAAGTTTATGTATTATTGTGGGAATTAAGATAACTGGTCAAGGGGGGAGACATGGCCAATGTAAATCTTTAAAAATGTCACAAGCTTCAAAGGAGTGTTTTAAACAATGTTCCACACGAGAAGAAATGTTTGTGACAAAGTTATGTGAATTTCTAAGGAAATACGTTGGGGAGAAGTGAATGAAAATTCTGACATCTGGACCCAATATTTTGAAGCTACTCCCTGGAGAGAGACCCAGTGTCTGCAGATTACCTTTCCCCAAAATCTGAAAATCAAAGTCCCAAGCTTTGATATGGAAAAAGGAAAGAAAACAGCGAGGTGGCAAAGTTTGCAGATGATACAAAATTACTCAAGCTAGTTAAGTTCAAAGCAGACTGGAAAGAGTTAAAAAGGGATCTCACAAAACTGGGTGACCAGGTAACAAAATGGCAAATGAAGTTAAATGTTGCTAACTGAAAAGTAATGCACAGTGGAAAAACATAATGTCAAGTATATATATCCAAAATGGTGGGGTCTAAATTAGCTGTTATCACTCAAAAAAAGAGATCTTGGAATCATTGTGAATAGTTCTTTGAACACATCTGCTCAATGTGCAATGACAATAAAAAAAAGCTAACAATATTAAGGATAATTGATAAAATGATAGATAATAAGACAAAAATATGATAATGCCACTATTCAAATCCATGGTATGCCCACATCTTGACTATGACATGCATTTCTGGTTGTCCCATCTCAAAAAATATCTATATTGGAATTGGAAAAAGTACTGAGAAGGGAAACAAAAATTATTAGAGGTATGGAACAGCTTCCATATGAGGAGAGAGAAAAAAAATCTGGGACTATTCGTTTTAGAAAAGAGATGACTAAGAGTGGTATGAAAGAGGTCTATAAAATTATGAATGATATGGGGAACCTGAATAAGGAAGTGTTATTTACTCCTTCACATAACACAAGAGGCAGTCAGATTAAAAAATACTTAAGAAAGTATGTTTTCACACAACTCAGTCAACCTGTGGAATTCATTTCCAGGAGTGTTGTGAAGGCCAAAAGTATAACAGGGTTCAAATAATAATTAGCTAAGTTTATGGAGGATAGGTCCACAATGGCCATTAGCCAAGATGGTCAGAGATGTATCAGCGTGCTCTGGGTGTCCTTAAGCCTCTGGGACTAGGCGATGTGATGGATTACTTGATAATTGCCCTGTTCTGTTATTCCTTCTGAAACACCTGGGATTGGCCACTGTTGAAAGACAGGTTTTAGAGTAGCAGCTGTGTTAGTCTGTATTCGTGAAAAGAAAAGGAGTACTTGTGGCACCACAAGTACTCCTTTTCTTGTTGAAAGGCAGGATACAGGACTAAATAGACCATTGGTCTGATCCACTATTGCCGTTCTTATGTTTTCATGTGAAACTGAAGGACTGACTTATTAGTGGGTGTCCTTGTTCTAAGATGAAGTGGTTATGAACTTCTAACCGCATTAGCATGTGTGTAGGTTCTTGTGTGGTTTTTAATATGTTTTCTCTGTAGTGCTTTTACCTTAAAAATTAATATGCTTGCTTAGAAGGAGCTGTGTGGTAACTTGTAACTGTTCATGGCCTCTGAGGGGAAGGCAAAGTACAGAAGCTAGCATGTTTAGTCTGTCTGTCTTGCTGGGGAACACACAGTTTAGGCAGGGAACTGCAAAGCCTGGAAATATCCCAGTCAGGAGGGAGAGAGACGCAGGTCTTCACCTAAGAGAGGTGATGGCTGGGGAGCCAGAAGCCCAAGAGTGGATGCCATTGGTAGACCACAAGGAGGGAATACAGGTTCTGTTGTACTGCACTGTGATATATATTATCTTGTGTTCCCTAAAATGGGAACAAAAAGAAGAGTAGCACAGAAGCTGATGTGGTGGCTCTGTGCTGGCTCCAGCTTTATGGCTGTTTTGCATCACCAGCCTGAATGGGTCCAGGATCTGGCTAATTATTTTATTTTAAAAGTTCCACTTACAAGTCTTTCATATAATAAATTATCGTTGGGGCTACAATAGGTGAGTAGCTCCACTTCCTCCGTCTTTGTTCCCACAGTATTTTAAGACTGTTACCTTGAAAACAGACGTGAATTGGCTAAATCTCTTTATACTCCAATTAGGTAAGTGGTCTGTTTTATAAATGAAAATGGATGAGAATGCTTGCTACACTTCCTATTCTATCGTATAATATTCCAGTGGGAAATTTAAAAAAAATAGAATAATTCAAGGCATGGAGTTTATGTTGCTGACAAAATAATGTATAGTGTACTATTATCTTAGTGATTGGCAGCTTAATAGAAGCAGATCATCACTGGAAATGTAGTTTTATTCCATACTATATGTAGCTGACATTATTAAAGAAGACTTCTGTATTTCTAAACAATTTTGGGTCAGCTCCTCGACTGGTGTAAATTGAAGTAGCTCCCTTGACATCACTGGAGTCACATCAACTTACCCCAGCTAAAGATTTGGCTCAGGGTCTTTTGTTCTGTTCTCTTTCCCCAAACAAAGACATGAGGTCTGGATCAAAATTCACAATGAATGTGACACTAAATTTATGACAACTATCCTACGGCAAGCGATCTAGCAAAGTTAAACTAGCTGTTAAGAACAGGATAAGCAGTGTTTCCCACCCAGCTCTGCCAATTCTTTTTTTTTTCTTCCTCGGGGGGAAAAATGCGATTTCACAATAAAATCTTGTAAACAAAGACCTGAGATATGTCACTAGAGCAGAAAAATTCAAAATCAGCAAATAACAGAATGGCACTGTAAGGATTGGTGAGATTATACCTGACCTATCAACCACAAGTTGGGGTTTTGTATACCTATAAGGATGTGAACTGGCAAAAGCAGAAAAGAGACCAACAAGGCATGTCAGAGTAACAAATAACCTCAAGGTCATATCACTAAGAATTTAGGAAAAAGTCAGATTAAAGGGACATGATTATCATGTGTACCCCATGCGGGATACAAGATAAAACAGAGCACACAAAATTATTTGGAAGTGTAACAGGTTTGAAAACACAACGGTGCATGAACTATGGGAGTTTAGAGGACAATAAATGAGCAGCATGAACTAGTAAAGCACCAACTGAAGCTACATCTCTGAATGCATTGGGTTGTACTCTGGCCCCCATTCTAGGCAAGTAGATCCTGGAAATCTGCCCTTTTCTGGTAACTATAGAATCCCCTGGCATGAGGGAATATTGAGCCACCTTCCATCCCTCACTATGGGCATAGGAGTACTCTATGGACTGGGGGATTTGGCAAGTAAAACTAATTGGACTTCATAGAAAAATGCCAATGTACCAAAACTGAAACTGTTTGCAAAACAGAGTTTGGGTTCGAAGACTTCCTGACTCGAAAATAAACATCAAGAAAATGAAGTTTTGAAATTGTGGAAATATTTTGTTTTGACATTATCATAATGAAAATTTCCAGTTTTCTAATTCAAAATGGCTTTTCATTTAGAAATGCAAGCTGATTAGACTAACCTAAGTCTAACCTAAACATTTCAAAATAGAACATTTTGATTGATCCAAAATGAAATGCAAAACAACCCCCCCCCAAAAAAATATAGTGTGTCAGCTCACAAACATTTTCAAGAGTTTGACTTTTCAGTCAAGTTTGTGATGGGGAAAAGTTTGCACTCTTACAAATATTCACAGTGCAGGAAAACTGTTTCATGCCCAGCTCTAGTGGTAGAGGATGATGATCCAGCAGTCCCTGCTAGTTTAACAGACCTTTGGGGCCATTAAAAAAACAATATAGTTCACTAGAACACAAGCTTCATATGGGATGGTAGAAATCCTACTTCAGGATCTGAGAACAGAAAACTTCACTGCTCCAACATCCCCACATGTCTCCGACCTGCCCCCAGCCCAGGGCCCTGCACTCTCCCCACCCCGTCCCCACCCCAAGTTACCTTTGTCTGCGGGTGGCAGGGCCTCTGTCCTCCCACTGCGCCAACCCCCACCCCCCCAGTATGTTCAGCTCGGCTGCTCTTCCTGGCAGTCAGACCCAGGCAGGGAGTGGGACCAACCCACTCCTGGACACTGCCTGGTGTAGCACAGCAGCTGCCTGGGAGAGTGCCTGGCTGCAGCAGAAGCAGGTTGCCTCCTGCCCAGACTTGGCTTCCAGGACAACAGCTGAGTGAGCTGGAGGGTCATGCTCAGCAGCGAGTGTCTGGCTGGGGAGGGGCAGCAGCAGCAGCAGCTCGCTCCCTGCCCAGGTTCAGTTTCAGGGGACAGGGACAGACTCCCAGCATGCCGGGGGTGCCGGGTCTCTGGCACACTCAGCCTCTGTCCCCAGAAGCAGACTGCTGCTGCCTCAGCCAGGCACTCTCCCAGTCAGCCACTGTGCTGCACCAGGTAACATCCCAAGCACAGTTGCCAACTTTCACACGGTAAATAAGCACCCCAACTTTCACAATAAGCCAAAAATCAAGCTAATCCCGTTTCAAAACAAGGCCAAAACAAGCCAATCCCTAAGAACCCCAACACTCTATGTGACTAGATCCGTCCGGCGTGCAGTCAGAGACTGTGGTGGGTCCGCTGTGCACCCCTGACTCTCTCCCCGGCTCGTCCCTGGTTGCCCCTCGCCCCCCCCCACCTTGCCCCTGCTTGCCGGGAGCTGATAAAAAAAAAGAAAAAGAAGCAACAAGCTACAACAAGCAACAAGCTACAAGCCAAACAAGCAACAATCTACAAGTCAAAAACTAGCCAACAATCAACTCACAAGTCAATTAAGCCAAAAACGAGCCTAATTTCTGCGTTTTTTCATGGATTTGGCATGTCTGGTCCAGGAAACATGGCTAACGATGTAGCTACAGGACACCATCTTACACTAGGCTACAAGTAAATTCACAATCTAGCCACTCAGTTGGAAGAGAAATGCTAAGGGCCTGGTCCTGCAATACTTACTACTGGGCATAACACTTCTTGGTGGTAAATTAAGATCTTTTCTATTTACAAAAAAATAACACAAATATTTTACATACATTAAGACTACACGAGATCCACATGCTGAAAAGTATCAAGTTCAGCAAGACTGATTGTTATGTACAAGTTAAGATGGAGTGAGGAAGAATGGCCTAGTATTAGCACACATCATGCAAAATAATAAGAACCACAAAACATGTATCCATAAATAATGTTAATTGTTAAAATGAACACAGTGACATTTTCTGCAGATATGTGAACTTCAATCATTCAATTTGGTCCTGTTTCAGAAAGAACCTTGACTGTCAAGGTATTATTTCATCTTACAACAGGACTGTGAAAAGAACAGGAGTACTTGTGCTGTTTAATCATACGCATTTGTAACAGCAACAATTCTTACCATATCTATTAATCAGTATTAGTTGCTACTGAGAAATCCATCAATGTATATCATCAATCATCATGATCATGAATTTATGTTAACAGCCTTCAGCTAATAAACAAGAGATTTAAAATAAAAAATACACAGAATGTCAACCAGATCAATGATAACTAATTTGTTTAGACTCAGAAATTATACCTATCTACCTCAGGCAAGCCAAGATTACTTTTTTTAAATAATTGCACTGGAACCTGTTTTTAAACAATTAGAACTGAATTGACAGCAAACATGTTAGATTAAAAGAAATTGCATTTTAAAATTTCATAGCTGAAAATTAAATGGAAACAAGAACCATATTTGTTTAGTAGGAAACTAGGATTTCTCAGAGTTTAAATATGTTTGATTCTGCATCCTCCATGTCTTTTTGGGTCACTGTTGAACATATATTATAGGATTAGGGCCTGATTTTATATATGCTTATGAATAAGGGATGGATATGCATTCATAGAACTCGCAGAGACTTCAGCGAGAGTTCTTGGTGCCCTGAGCCTGACAATGAGCCCTTAAGATGTAACTTCTCCTTTGAATTCTTAGCAATATAGAACCCAGGGAAATGACACAGTAACTCAGCCAATTTAATAGCATCTGTCATAAATAGAAAGGGAAGGGTAAACCCCTTTAAAATCCCTCCTGGCCAGAGGAAATCTCCTCTCACCTGTAAAGGGTTAAGAAGCTAAAGGTAACCTCGCTGGCACCTGACCAAGGTGACCAATGAGGAGACAAGATACTTTCAAAAGCTGGTAGGAGGGAGAGAAACAAAGGGTTTGTGTGTCTGTCTACATTTTGTCTTTGCCGGGGATAGACCAGGAATGAAGCCTTAGAACTTTTAGTAAGTAATCTAGCTAGGTATGTGTTAGATTATGATTTCTTTAAATGGCTGAGAAAAGAATTGTGCTGAATAGAATAACTATTTCTGTCTGTGTATCTTTTTTGTAACTTAAGGTTTTTGCCTAGAGGGGTTCTCTATGTTTTGAATCTAATTACCCTGTAAGGTATTTACCATCCTGATTTTACAGGGGGGATTTCTTATTTCTAATTCTATTTTTATTAAAAGTCTTCTTGTAAGAAAACTGAATGCTTTTTCATTGTTCTCAGATCCAGGGGTTTGGGTCTGTGGTCACCTATGCAAATTGGTGAGGCTTTTTATCCAACATTTCCCAGGAAAGGGAGGGTGCAAGTGTTGGGAGGATTGTTCATTGTTCTTAAGATCCAAGGGTCTGGGTCTGTAGTCACCTAGGGAAATTGGTGAGGCTTTTTACCAAACCTTGTCCAGGAAGTAGGGTGCAAGGTTTTTGGGAAGTATTTTGGGGGGAAAGACGTGTCCAAACAGCTCTTCCCCAGTAACCAGTATTTGTTTGGTGGTGGTAGCGGCCAATCCAAGGACAAAAGGGTGGAATATTTTGTACCTTGGGGAAGTTTTGACCTAAGCTGGTAAAGATAAGCTTAGGAGGTTTTTCATGCAGGTCCCCACATCTGTACCCTAGAGTTCAGAGTGGGGGAGGAACCTTGACAGCATCCAATGTTCAAATTTTATTATTGCTAATATCCCACGTTAAAGATTGATATGTGCTATTATCCACCTTAGAGATCCAACACTGAAAAATAAACTTAATGTTATTAATATTAAACCTGAAGCTCTTATGTTAACTATTTTGTCCTGTGTATTTTGAGTATTTCCCATAACATTTAACATCAGTGCTGCAGACAGAAAATGAATTTAAAAATAATAACAGATTTTTTTTTATAATTCTCTGGTGTATTTATTACTTCATAAAATTGGTTTCTGGAGGACTCTGGATGACAGTAATAAGATACAGTTCCTTTCATCTTTAGGTCTCAAATCAAGGCCATGTCAATAGTGCTTCAAAGGAAATACCACATAATGGCTATTATGTGGCCCTTATGAAATGAGCAGGCCATCTCAGTCTAGTTCCTGAAGAATCAACCACCTCAGATGTGGAGACATTCCAAGAATTTAAGAATTGCTCTGGGTTGAAAATAAATTATTTCAAAGCACAGTTAGAAGCAATTAATGGGAAATATCCAAAAGATATGATAAACTTGTGATTCTATTGAGTGGCTCACCTACTTAGCAAATATACTGTATGAAGATTTTAACCTGGAATGTATATAATTCCCATGGTTATTTTACTGCATATTGATACTTCAGTAACACCCCAGTCAGAAGTGGTGGAAGCATTATGTGAGGAATTGTGCAAACACATTGTGATGGTGCCTCCCATAAGGCTTCATGGAAATATGCTTATGAATATATATTCAAAATAACTGGAATATGTTTTATGCTACATATGCCATGTAACATATCTATGTAAAGGTTATGATCTACTGAATCTATTAACCCTATTTGTATGCATGTATCATTTTTGTATTTGAAGTTATGAATACTGGTTTGATTTATAAGCAGCCAAAGTAGAGCATTTGGTCAGCTTCTTGAGAAAGGAATGTGCAAATTAGGTGCCCAACCAAGAAACACTTAAAGGACAATGAATCTTGTAAGGTTCCAATCCACATAAGAAGTCTACCTGAGGACGTTCAAGGAAGCATGTGAACCATGGCTGTCACCTATAAGTTCTGAGTCATGCATGGACAGCTGATTTGCCCATGACTCCAAAACAGTCAGGTTTTCTCACCCTTCCCCCCCCCCCACACACACACATACAAACTCGGGGGGGGGGGGAAGGGTGAGAAAACCTGGATTTGTGCTGGAAATGGCCCTACTTGATGATCACTTTAGATAAGCTGTTACCAGCAGGAGAGTGGGGTGGGAGAAAGTTTTGTTTCATGGTCTCTGTGTGTATATAATGTCTTCTGCAGTTTCCACGATATGCTATGCATCCGATGAAGTGAGCTGTAGCTCACGAAAGCTCATGCTCAAATAAACTGGTTAGTCTCTAAGGTGCCACAAGTACTCCTTTTCTTTTTTCTTTTTACGAATACAGACTAACACGGCTGTTACTCTGAAACCTGTCAGTATGAAAGGAATTCTTTAGATTACAGCTATGTTTGTTGTTTTATTTCTGCACTCAAAAGATATGATTGCATAGTAAATGCTGTATGATGTTTGATCATCAGGTGAATATATGGGATTTGCAAGTTGTATTGGGAGGAGAATATTAATCAATGTAAAGGAATTTGTTATATCACTGAGCTTACTGATCAGGCAAAGGTATATTGTGAAATCCTACTGCAACAGAAGTCAATGAGCATTTTGCCATTGATGTCAATGGAACCAGGATTTTACCCATTGTGAAGCATTTAATTATGATTAGTTTGGGGCTATTTTTGTTTTACATTGTGAGATTTTTATTACCAGACAAGAGGTCATTTTGGTGCATAAAAAAGAATTTTCTTTAAAAATAGGATGTGTGAGTAAAACTGATCTTTTCTGTCTTCTTCCTAACACATATCAGAGTTCTTCAGTTTATCCAGGTCAGATGTTTGACACTTTACTCCATATTCTACCATACTGCCAACTTCACCATTATTCTGTTCTTAGATCCAAATTTAGCTGCCTCGAGTTTCTTGCCATGAAGGATGCTAACTAGTGTGTTATGTTTATGTTACGATTCACCTATAATTTTTCTGAAATTTCCCATTTTCCCATCTGACACATGTCTCCCTTTAGATACACACATAAAACTGTGGCTGTAGTGATTGGGCTTCTTGTGTACTTTTCTTGGAAACAAAATGTTGTCCTTTTCGATGATTTGGCAAATAAACCATTGTCCTGCCCTGCCCCTACACAGGCTCACCCACAATTTACCCTATAGGTAAAATTTTCAAAAACATCCAAGTCCCACTTTCAAAAGTGACATGGACTTAGCCTAAATCTTATTGAAAGTCAATGGGACTTAGTCTTCTAAGGCACTTAGGCATTTTTCCCCACTATTGTTTTTTTCTTTTAATCCTTCCTTTTCTCCTCTTCCATCATGTCTATTTTCCTGTTCTCTCCTCCTGTTTCTCCTCAGATCCTACATCTTGTATTTCTTCTCATCTCCATATTTCTATCAGCTCCTGTTCCACTCCTGGATTTCTCCCTTTCTTTCCCCATCCACTCCTGTGTTCACTTTACTGCTGATCCTTATTCAAAATGTTATGGAAAGGAGTTTTTTCCAGGATAACTCCCTGAAAACCCGATAAGAACATCTGTTATCATTTTACTATCACCATCCAATATTGTCCTTTCCCTGAGTGAGGCAGAAAAACCTCCCTAGGAAGAAAAAAAGAAAAAGAAAAGAAGAGGATCAGAACTTAAATTAAACAGGTTCAGTCTGTTTACAAAGGACTATCTTGGTTCCTGGGAGGAATGCCTTCATTATTCTAGTATTGATTGTTCACCCAGTCCTACTGCGAAATGATTTTTAAATTACCTATTGAAACAACCTCTCATGAATTGTTATATATTGTAAATTATGTAAAATTCCATCTCTCTCTGTGTGTTCAAAGCCCACTTCATTCTCTCCCTCCCCCTCTCCCCGCCCCCCGCACAGTTTGCCTTCTTTCTCTGTGTAGGATAGTTAATGTACCCACTCTTCCCTTGTTATCTGCCATTTCTTTTGAATTGTGCAAGCATTCCAATGTGCGGTCTGTATATTCAATCTAAGCACTGCCCAACACTACTGATGCCTTTCCTTTGTTGTCCTCGTGTTCTGAATGACACGATGGCTGCAGGGGGGAGAATAACACTGCTTGAACCTTTATATTTTATCACTGATAATATTAAGTTAAAAGCAGTTCAATGAGTTTTGGCTTTGGAAGTGGCTTTGATGATGTTCTGTGTGTCTTCCCTTCCTGGTTCTACTGCTTTTATCAGTAAAGTTCAGTTCCTTTCTCATCTAGAGTCTTTTTCTCCGAGGTTCATCAGAAGGTTCTGTTCACTGACCAACATCACTCTTTCCTTTCCTGCTCATTACTAACGCCAAGTACATTCTTTAAGTCACTAAGGCTTTGGCCCCTTGACCAAGAGCCCTTACACTCCTCCCTGCAACTCAATCTCTGTGAGTAACAGTATTTGCCAACAGACATAACTTTTCTCTTCCCTAATCAAATAAAAGCATTTACAATACAACTTCACTTTAAAATTGGAGAAGCTCTTTGGTAGAAGAGGGAGGGTCCCTTCTTTATGGGGAGTATGAGGGGAGAGAAGAAGGATGAGAGAGGTGGGAAGGAGGGCTCCTAACCAGATTAAATCCTGAAGAGGAAATTGCTAATCAGTGCAGAGAACAGGGCCAAATTAACCTTTTATGGGCCTGGTGCCAAACATATTTGTGGGCCTTCATGGGAAAGCCGGAACCGCCTCCCGCCCTGTTCTTCTCTCTGAGGCCTGCCCCCACCACACCTCTTCCCTCCTAAGGCCCTGTTGGTCATTGCTCTCCCTCCTTCCCCTTCCCCAGAGCTTGGTCCTTTCCACCTCCCTCCCCTGCCCCACGGGGGGTTAAGCAAAGTTAATGAGGTCACCTTATGATTTGCCTTTGTATGTCCAAATGTTTATTTTCTGACAAAGAAGAAAACTTAATCATGTAGATTAACTATCTACTTACAAAAAATGGAGGCATAAACATGCATGAAACTTTCCCCCATAAATGAAACTAGTTTGGTCCTTCCTAACTCCATACAATTTTTGACCACTCAGTTCATGGCACTTTCTGAAGCCAGACCTTAACTACATTTATTACTAAATAATGTCTTAATCTGACAAATAAAAGTAGTATTTAATTTCTTTAGCATCCAAATATCAAAGACTTCTGGACATGGTAACAAACTCTACATAATAGTAAAATTATAAAACAAACTACATATTGTATATATACCAGAGAAGGATTAAAATTAAAATCCTTGCGATTTCAATATTTGCACAGAGGATAAAATGCACAATTTCCAGTAACAACAATAGAAAAGACATGTCTAATGCTTTTCTTACTGTGCTGAAGGTGGTGGGTGCTGCCTTCATCTATCACTATTCCTTAATTTCAGAGGGGGAGGGGGAGCCCAGGGCTGGTCTCGAGGGGGCAGCCCAGGTCAGTCCTCGGAGTGAGGTAGGGAGCAGGGGCAAGCACAAGGGGTGGGAGACAGTATTCCCCATGGGGCAGCACGGAGCCGGGTCCTTGGGAGCTAGTTCTCTCTCTTTCCAGGTGAGCTGCTGCTCTTCCAGGCAGCAGCAGCTGCTCTTCCCACCCTCCTGGCTGGGAGGCTGATTGCGGTTACTCCAGCACTGCTGACTGGACACTGCCAGGTCAGGTTTTTGACCGGACTTTCCATCATAGCCATGGCCTCATCACTTATAAAAGGAGTGAGTGGCAGGCAGGGCCTTGGGGAAAGAGGTGGAGCAGGGGTGGGGAGAGGCAGAGTGAGGGCGGAGCCTCAGGAGAAGAAGTGGACTGGGGGTGCGGCCTCGGGGGAAGAGGCTGAGCGGGGGTGCAGGGCCATGGTCCAGGTACCGGTGTGGGCCCCTTTTGAGTGTGGGCCTGATGCCATGGCGCCATTGGCACTATTGTAAACCCAGTACTGGCAGCAGCACAGAAGGTCACAGGGAGCTCAGAAATGCACAATCCAGTAGGGTGCAAGGCTGAGGGATAATGGCTTACACAATATATGAACCTGTCTTCAGAGATGAGAGCTGGTACAGCAATGACTTTTCCAAATAGTTCTTAACAAAGTTCTCCTGGAAAAATACTCAAAAGAAAGTGATTACCCGAGATAGCAAAATAATGTATATATAGCACATGGAATATGTATAAAGCAGATACACAAAACAGGAGAAATCAAAGCATTCTGATTCACAACATTTAACACTAATACAAATAATGCATTTGTAGTTGCTAGCCATTACATTTTTTTTTCCTTTTCAGATATTTAATCAGTTTTCTAGCCTTGCTTTTGTACAGTTTCTATGAGGGGGTATTTTATTAAAAGATATTTTTGTATGGGATGAAATGCATGAATTATACATTCGGCCTTATAGGTATACAGTGCCTTTAAGCCAGAAGCATCCTAATGCATATTACAGGCTCTCTCTATAAGGATCACTCCTGCCGCTCTGAAATGCAGCCAGCTGCATATTACATGGAACACATCAGCATTGCTAGTTTTCAGGAAGCCTTCCACAGGTCAACTCTATATTAGATTATGTGATCTGGTGAGCTCACCGCCCAGAGTAGGGTGTTAACAATCTGACCTTGTTATTTATTATTTGACAAAGTGATGAAGTGACTGTCAATAGACTGAAAAGACTCCCATTGACTTTATTAGTCTTTGGATCAGCACTTGGCCTGGATTTTCTGTCACATATTGGCTACAAGATAAACCAACACTGAAAATCCAGCAAACAAAATTTTTGTAACCTTCATATGGCTTTAAATATTTTGGGTCAGATTCACCAGTTCATTCCAGCTGCTTTCCTCCACTCCTGTGCCACTACATTGCAAAAAAATCTGTTTCTAGTATTCTCTGGTTTATACTTTTTCCCTCCTCATTTATGAATGAGCTCATTATTTTTCTAGTTGTGATGTCATTACTATAGTGAAAGACTGAAAAAGAAGCCATTTCTGCCCTGTTCCTGTACATCTCATTTATTTCTCTGCTTATTCCATTCATTTGTACCAAAGAAAACAGCACCGTGAATAAGTTTCCATTTGCAGCGATAACCTAGGAGTGAACGGTGTTTGATTTGTAATGCATTTGTGCAGTTCCTTTCTTATAGTATCTCTTACCACCAGTTACATTTTCTCTAACTCACTGGATCTACATTTGCGTGGAATGACCCCATACAATGTGTACAGTCAGAGATTACAGCACCATGAACACACCAAAAATTGTGTGCCATCTGGCCACCCCAAATGTAATCATTATTTGAAACACTCTTTTTGGAAATTAAAATAAATGTTGAAAATATTACATATAAATACTATTTCGATGTTTAGATTAATGCCATTCAGAAAGCAGAAAACTTTTTTTTAAAATGCACGTTCTTTTAGCTGGTTGAAAAACAGGATGAATTTTTTAAAAGAATTTCTACAAAAAATGTTTCCCTGATATTGTCAAAAAAAAAAATCAAAACTTGACTTTTTTCAACCAGTTTAATTCAGATTTTTTACTTCTTAATATTTTGTAAAAATGTATAGACCAGATCTATTTTTTTTCCAATTCTGATAAGCCTTCCATACCCACCTGTATTTCTTCTCACTACTGATAAACTGATTCTGATCATAAAACTTTGGGGAAGCTCTGAACATGTGGGTCAGTGGGTATTTTGCAGCATCAGGCATTCTAACTGGTTTATGCTGTAATATAATTCCTTGAAGCATGTGGTAAATATTTAGACCCTATCCAAACGGCAAACATACTTCCAAAAATTATATCACAGAATGACTATTTGGCATTTCTGCAAATATCTTGCTATTAGGGGATACCCATGAGTTTCCTTTTGAGGCAAAGAAGTTTCATTGTTAGACTTCATCTTCAATGATATAGTGAATAGTCTTCAAATTATCATGAAGAAATCTAAAAAGTGAATGTTTGCCATGATTTAATTACATTAATTGACTGTTAAAATAAATGAAAAATGATTTTACTGATAGTCACATTTACAAAAAATGAAACGGGGCATACTGAATAAATCAGAGGCAGTGAAAACTAGGTACTGGTTCTTTGAGGTGCTGAGTAGCTGCATTTCCATTGAAGATAATTGGTATTAGCCAGGGAATCTGGCCCTTTGCATCATTCCATTTTCAATCATTTGCACAAATACAAAATGGGAAATGACTGCCTCAGAAGGAGTACAGCAGAAAAAGATCAGAAAAAGGAAATAAATACGAGTCAGCAACGTAATGCTGTTGCCAAAAATGTGAACATCATTCTGGAGTGTATTAGCAGGACTGTTGTAAGCAAGATACAAGAGGTAATTCTTCCACTCTCTTCAGCACTGATAAGGCCTCAGCTGGAGTGTCATGTCTGATACTGGGTGCCACACTTCAGGAAACATGTGGACATATTGAAGAAAGTCTAGACGATAGCAACAAAAATGATTAAAGGCCTAGAAAGCATGACCTACAAAGAAGGATAGAAAAAACTGCATGTGTTTTGTTTGGAGAAAAGAAGACTGAGGGGGAACATGATAACAGTCTTCAAATACATAAAAAGATTGTTATAAAGAGGAGGGTGACAAATTGTTCTCCTTAACCAAGGAGGACAGCACAAGAAGTAATGGGCTTAATTTGCATTAAGGGAGATTTAGGTGAGACACTAGGAAAAGCTTCCAAACTGTCAGGGTAGTTTAAGCACTGGAACAAATTATCTAGAGAAGCTGTGGAATCTCTGTCACTGGAGGTTTTTAAGAACAGGTTGGACAAATACCTGTCAAAGTTGGTCTAGATAATACTTGGGCCTGTCTCAATGCAGGGGACTGGATTAGATAACCTAACAAGGCCCCTTTCAGTTTTACGTTTCTACAATTTCAAAAATCCAATATTATGCTTCCAATATTATACCATAGCATTCTGTGGATTCCATCATGTCTTCTGCAAGCTCATGAATCTGAAATCTTCTGGTATTGCCCTCATGAGATTATTGTTGTGCTTTTGCATTGAACTGAACATTTTCTGTACGTGCTACAATTTGAAGTTTTTATAGTTTTCCTTGAACCAAAAGCTTTTTGAACGATATTGTTTCCCACAACAAAAGTATAGTCTTTGAGTGTTGTTCATGTTGTCCATTGAGCTTGATGCTCATTTTATTTGTTGCACAAATTACATTATGCGGTTGCAGCTTCCTGACACCTTTAGTATCTGTCTTCATTGACACAGTAATTTCTTGAGTTTGTTTTAGAGTCAAAGCAGCCTCTGTCAATAGCAGTTCTGGATGGGCTCTTCTTGCATAGCACACAGTAACTTGTCCCTTAGTGCATTATATAAACACTTTGCAAACTGGCAATGCTCTGTTAATTTCCTTAATTTAGCCACATTTTCTGAAATAGTTTTTTTTTTTTGTTCCATTTATCAAAACAGAACGCTCTGCAATCATCAATAGGCTTCAGAGATAGTTGATTTTGTCAAATTCCCACAATGCTACCAAATGTTTTGTCTCTTGGTTTAATAGGAGCCTGTGGGCTACACAGTAGGTTATATGTTTTAGCCCCACTACTCTCAGTAAAACCATCACCTTTTCCTTCAGGTATATCAATAGCTATTATATACTGTTCCTACCTCTCATTTATAGGTGATCCTCTACTGAACTAGCAAACAAGTCAATTTTCCCCAAAAGGTAGGCATTTTAGCCTTTTTTTCTCTTTAAATAAGCCATTTACTCAGTCCCAGTGTCGGAAAACTGCAGTTTCCTTTTAGTTTCACTAGGTCTTGGCCCTTACTCTCTATTTCACTGTATTCCTGGATTAGGATCGCCCCCTTATCACCAGTTGTTGTGCCTTTTGACTTTTTACAGAGCAAAATAATATGCCAAAATGACATGAGCTCAGTGGGTCCCAAATCACAGTGTGTACAAAATGCATACAAACATGCAACGTCTAACTACTTGTGTACGACTGTTGTGGCGGTATTCTGAAATGTATAACATAGTGAGTGCCACTAGAGGGCTCACAAGTTATTTAAAGGGATGCTTTACTTTATAGATCGATGTCACTGAGCCTTTAAAATTTACATTTGGAAAAGCCACCTACAAATGTAAAAAGCCACCTACAGTCCGGAGGTTTTGTTACATTGCTGCAATAAGGCAAGAGACAAGACTCCCAGAAACAAGACTAGGATTCCTCATGGCAGAATTATAAACAAGAGGTTCAGCAAGCAGCCCTGGGAATTCCAGATGCCTATCCTGTGGCCTCAGCTTAAAAATAAACAAACAAACAAACAAACTGCTCCAAGCATTAAAAAGGCATTTATAAAAACCTAGTGATATTTCAAAATTGAGGCACCCAGTGTCTAACCAGAAAAGTGCCAAATCAAAACCCATACCTCCTGCCCAACAAAGGAAGGGAAAAGCCAGTTGTTTACAAGGAACAGAATCATCCTCAAACAACAGCTGCTGCAGAGTCTGTAACTAAAAAGTAGCGACTCCGCTGAAAAGACCAATGAGAAGTTCACCTTCTTCCACAATGGCCAGATACAAAATATTCTCTAACAGAGACTCTGTGACATACAGGTCTGAGAAGAAATTCACAGCAAAGTTTCTAATCCTCATGGGATCTATAAGTACTTAGCCCAACAACATCTTGAAATGGCCAATCCTCTTCTGCTCTGCATGTTTCTTTTTCCATGGTAAAGAAAAACCGAGTTAGGTGCAAAAAGAAAAGGAGTACTTGTGGCACCTTAGAGACTAACCAATTTATTTGAGCATAAGCTTTCGTGAGCTACGAGATAGGTGCATAAATCTGAGAAAGTCCCTGAAATCAGGACCTAGCCAGTACACTCTGAAGTTTGCTGTCCAACAGGCCTTACAAGAGCTATTTTTTTTAATATGATGATCAAGCTCTCATGCAACTCAGCATCATTACTGCCATGAAAGGCAATTTCAAGTTCCACAAATCCCACAATCCCCAACTCTAACTCCTCCATACTGCAGCTAGGGCCCAGGGTTGTCTGCTGCATGTATTTCTGACAAAAATGTTTACCATTAACTTTACCCACCTCCCACCACTGCTTCAAATGGTGGGAAATGTCATTTGAGGTAACCCAGGCTTCCCAAAAATAATTGAATGAGTCCTGAAAGTGAACAGCTTGTAAAAAGATGAGTGTTAAAATGCTAGTATGGATGATGGTCTTGAATAGAAGGAAAAGACAACACAAATAAGACCAAATCATGATCTGAAATCCCAGTAGGGACACTACAAGTAAAATGCATATGAGATAAATCATGAGCAAAAACATTAAAACGATCCAAACGGGCCATAGGGAAAGCTGGCACTAGCACTCAATCAGGTGTACTAGTGCTCATAAGGGTGAAAATGTCACCACACATCAATCAGGTTAGAAGCCTGCAAAAGAGTTTCAAGTTGCTGATCAGACAGTGGATGTGGTACCAAATTACTCCAATCAAATCTCTCATTAAGAGTATGATTGAAATTGCCCCCTCCAAGTTAAAACGTCACTTGTCAAAAAAATTGTAAAAAGAGCACCCAAACTCTGAAAAAAATCACCCTCTTTCCCTACAGGAGGAGCATAGACATTGAGGGAGCAGGGAGATGATATTGCTCAAAAGTAGATCAAAGCCAAAATACTTCCCGGAACAAATTTGTGCACAAAGAATCAGGCTTTGTCTGTGAAGAGAATGGCAACCACCTTGCCTACAGTGGAAACATGATTCAGAAAAACCTCTTCTTTCCTATCAGCAATCCAATCAGTTTGATTGCCTGCAGCTGTGTGTGTGTCTCTTGCAAAAATGAAATCTCCACTATTTTCTGGGACAGGTACTCAAAAAGAGCCATATGTTTTTTAGTATCTCTACAACCATTCATATCCAGAGAGCCACATAAAAAACTATCCACCAGACAATTACTCACCAGAAAAAATATGAAAAAGACAAATTGTGGGGTTGGAGGAGAACCCAAAACTTGAAACAAAACCACCAAATTGTCCTATGTCCTTTGATCCCCAATGTTTCCATTGGTCTATGAGATACTCACTTTGGTCATCTGTTTTTTTCAATCTGTTTGTCAAACTCAGACACAGAGACACATCTCATCATAGTATACTGACCAGACAACAAAAACAGCTTACAATCAGGACAACAATCTGCCTCCTCTACTCAGAGGCTCAAGGCAAAACTACAATCCATGGCCATAGGTTAAACTTTCCAGAAACTCAAGTCTCTGTCCCCCAGACTGGCCATGACCTCCCAAAGGGCTAAAACAAAAGAGATCCCAAAATTCAACCCACAACAACACACACAAAAAGCCACATTTCCCCAACGGAAAGAAACACAGAAAGAACAGCAAAACTCTCTCTGCCTTGCTCCCAAAATCTACTGAGCAAGAACAAGTGTCTCTGTACTTCAATGCATAGGGCACCCACCTGGGAGGTGGGCAACCCACGGTCTGCTCCATCACTCCAACACTATTTATCCACAGTTTCGACAGGAGAGAGTAAAGGAGCCCTACATCATACTACCCCAGAACTGAGCGGTTTAGTGCACTTTTCTGAGATGTGAGAGACCTGTTCAAATCCTGTCTCCCCTTCTGGTAGAAAGAGAGGAATTGAACCTGGGTCTCTCACATCCCTGTTGTGTGCTCTAATGTCTGACCTAAAAGTTATAAAATGGGCACCCATTCCCTCATTTTAAATGGCATGAGGCAGGCCCCTAACTCATTCCTGCAAGAAGTGGCTTAGATGGTTCCCATTTATGGAGCACTAACCAGAGACAAGCACTTCCCTGTAGCCTGGACTTAGGCAGCACCTTCTCCACGAGAGGGGTAAAGTTTAGTACAAACTCCTCTCTTTGGAATCTCACACTTACTAGCTTAGGCAGCTCCCTGCCTGTGTGCAGGATTGAATTTTATGGATTGCATTATAAGGCCTCTCCCCATTCATTCTACAGGAGTCTAGGTACCTAACTCTGTTTTGTAGATCTCAGTGTTATTCCTGTGCTTTTTTTAGGCACCAAAACGTTAGGTGCCAGGATGCTCAGGGATCCTATCCTTGGTTTTTATTACAGTAGAGTTATGGTATTTCTAGGAACTTACAGACGAGTACACACTAAGGCCCCACTGTGGATGGGGCCAGTTAGAGATGTCACAAAATTTATAGTGCCTTTTGATCCCTTGGTTGACAGTTTCTTCTATGTCTGCTTCGTTTTTTGTTGAAGATGATCGAAGCTATTGGCACTCAGAAATTCTGAATATTAGACTATTGAATCAGGTGCCTTTATTTTCCAAGTGTGAAAATTTCGGCTTGTGTGTAGTTAGGATGGCACATTAACACATTAAATAGATATCTATTGAATTGTGAATGTTCTTCAGTTACATTACCTAATTTTTTTAACTCCTAGTAAATATTTTATTATCCTATTGACAAATAATATACACGCTCATTAAATCAAAATTAAACACATGGCTAAGCGTATCTAAACTGAATCTAAAGCATATCTAAAGCGAATCTTTATTTAAAGTGTCACTGATTCCTTCGTTTTTAATCTGTAAATGTTATAACTTCACATATCAAACTCTTAAAAATATGAAGTGGATTTTATTACTGTACAATCATCCAATAAACATAGTGTGCTAGCTAGCAACGCAAGTAGAAACTGAATACTAGTACATGCTTCATTAAGCAATTACCACTGCAAAAGAAGGATGATTTTATGATTTCGGAAAAAAAATTAGCATTTTTGACAGCAAAATTTACTTAGAAAGAGATAAATAACTCGTGTAAAATCAGCTCTCTTTAGTACTGTAGCTTATTTTTCTTAAATCAATAGCAGTTTATTAATTTAATGAATGTGTTCAGGCTTTTAGCCTAGAGTAATTATTTAAGGCTACAGAAAATGTCAAGTCTCAAAACTATTTTTCAAGAAATAGCTTTGAAAAGTATAATAATTGGCCTAATTCTTATGATCTGAAGTGCTCACGAATAATGCACCAATTACATGCTCAGGTAAAATAAAATGCTTTACATTTTCTCATCATGACCAAACATCATTTCAACTTACCTTACTCTTTCCTAACTTGACTAGACCAACATTTTTTTCCTTATCTTGTTTCTAAAGCAATTAATGGCATCACACTTCACCATTGTAACTGAGGAACACAGTAGATGAAGGATGTCATTTGAAGCTGCATGCTGCAGTGTGCTGACCACCTTCAAATCCATGTGAAATCACTGGGACCAGAGGGGAGGCAGCACCTCTGAGGAGCTGCTCTTTTCACTCCCTTTTAATTCCTCTTCTATCAATATTTCTCCTCATTTCAGGATGTCAACACTGCAGATTAACCCAGATGATTAGCAGCCAGGTGACCATAGCCAAAGCCATACCTAATTCACTGTGTCCTCGCTGCTGCTGTACGCGCCCATATGTGTTGCTACAACTTCTGGAGACATATCCCAGGGTCCTATCTGGGGAAGAAAGCTGAGCCACTTTATAATTCCCAATGAACTGTGAGAAAACTTTTCTGTCCTTCTGGAATTGTGGGAAGCATTGGAGGACTATCAGCATTTGAGTGATTCATCTTCATCCACACTGCAAAGTGGGTGGCTTACCAGCCTGAGGGCAAACAGCACTTGGACTTAAACCTCTACCCTCAGACAAGCCAGCTATCCTGGGTGAAAATCACCACCACACTCAGGTGAGAGGGGTGGTGGGTAGATGGGAGCCAGGTTGGGGCAATACCTGAGTAAAAGCCCAAGTGAAAACATATTTTTAGCAGTGATTGCTCCTGAACTCTGGGGCAAGTGGGACATAGCTCCCCTCTGTGCACTTCCCCCCACCTCCCCTGCTGCCCTTCATCCAGCCCCCAGCTCTCTCTCCCACACTATCTGCCTGAAACCAGACCTACACATTCCTTCCACACCTTAGCTCTGCACCTTGCCCCAAGCTCTCTCCCCTGCAGCTCCCCCATACCCAGTTTTGTGCGTATGAGGGAGCAGCAGATAGTGGTGGATGAGATTACTCTAAAAGCAGAAGCAGCAGTAAAAGGGAAGGAGCACCTCAAGAGAGTCAAGCTCTCATTTGGTCTGGATTGTTGTTCTCTGCTTTCTCTGGGTTTTTTTTTTCTCATTGAGCCTGCTTGGAGCACTCCTGACAGGGAATCGCTGGGGTTCTCGGCTGCTGCAGCTGCTCCTACTCCTGAGCTCAGTTCCTTTGCTCACAGGGCAGGCCACAGGTTACTGTGCCTGTACAGTGCTCTAACTGCCCCATACTGACTCTGCTGATGGACTCTAAAAGGTACCTAGAGTGAATTAACACGGTCCTGTTTGACACAGAACTACATCAGTGTGAATGAGGTACAAGTGACATGAATGCTCATTGGCCCAACTTGATTATCATACACATTGTAAGGAGAGTGATCACTTTAGATAAGCTATTACCAGCAGGAGAGTGGGGGTGGGAGGAGGTATTTTTTCATGCTTTGTGTGTATATAAAAAGATCATCTACACTTTCCACAGTATGCATCCGATGAAGTGAGCTGTAGCTCACGAAAGCTTATGCTCAAATAAATTGGTTAGTCTCTAAGGTGCCACAAGTACTCCTTTTCTTTTTGCGAATACAGACTAACACGGCTGTTACTCTGAAACCTGTCATGAATGCTTATAGACATGAAAGGTTTCCAAATGAGGAGAGAATGAAAAGATTGAGGAGGACACGAGTAAGAGGGGATTTTATAGAGGTATAAATGATAGTGAATGGTTATAGAATCATAGAAATGAAGGGCTGGAGAGGACCTCAAGAAATCATAAAGTCCAGCTCCCTGCACTGTCACAGAATCTAGACCATCCCTGACAAAGGTTTGCCCAACCTGTTTTTGAAAACTTCCTATTATGGGGATTTCACAACCTCCCTTGAAAGCCTATTCCAGATCTTAACTACCCTGACACTTACAAAGTTATTCCTAATATCTAACCTAAAACTCCTTGCTGGAGACTGAACCCATTCCTTCTTGTACTACCTTCAGTGGTCCCAGAGAGCAATTGATCACTGTCCTCTTTATAACAGCCCTTAACATATTTGAAGCCTTATCAGGTCCTCTCTCAGTCTTCTTTTCTCAAGACTAAGGGCTTGTCTACACTGGCAATTTACAGTGCTGCAACTTTCTCACTCAGAGGGGTGAAAAAACACCCCCCGGCACAGCAAGTTTCTGCGTTGTAAAGCCCTCGTGGAGGTGGCTTATTTAGAGCACTGAGAGAGCTCTCTCCCAGCCGCGGCAGCACTTTAGCGTTGCCAGTGTAGACTAGCACTAAAGATAAGCAGTTTTTTTTCACCTTACCTCATAAGTCAGGTTTTCTAAACCTTTTATCATTTTTGTTGATCTCCACTGGACTCTCTCCAGTTTCTTCACAACTTTTCTAACATGTGGCTATCAGAACTGGACACAGCTAGGGCCTCACCAGTGCCAAGTAGAGCAGGACAATTACCTTCCGTGTCTTACATGTGATACATCTGTTAATACACCTCCAAATATTACCCTTTTTGCAGCTGCATCACATTGTTGGCTCATGTTCAATTTATGATCCACTATAACCTCCTGATCCTTTTCAGCAGTACTACCATTAACCAGGTTTCAGAGTAACAGCCGTGTTAGTCTGTATTCGTAAAAAGAAAAAAGAAAAGGAGTACTTGTGGCACCTTAGAGACTAACCAGTTTATTTGAGCATGAGCTTTCGTGAGCTACAGCTCACTTCATCGGATGCATAGCATATCGTGGAAACTGCAGAAGACATTATATATACACAGAGACCATGAAACAAAACTTCCTCCCACCCCACTGTCCTGCTGCTAACAGCTTATCTAAAGTGATCATCAAGTGATCATCAAGGAAGGCCATTTCCAGCACAAATCAAGGTTTTCTCACTCTTCCCCCCCCACCCCACCCCCCCACACACAGACACACATACAAACTCACTCTCCTGCTGGTAATAGCCCATCCCTCTTTGAAACCTCTCTTTATAATGCGCATGATAATCAAGGTGGGTCATTTCCAGCACTAATCCAGGTTTTCTCACCCCCCCCACACACACACACACCCCCTCCAAAAACCACACACACAAACTCACTCTCCTGCTGGCAATAGCTCATCTTACAATGTGCACAGCAATAATCCAAGTTTAACCAGAACGTCTTGGGGGGGGGGGGTTTGTAGGAAAAAAACAAGGGGAGATAGGCTACCTTGCATAATGACTTAGCCACTCCCAGTCTCTATTCAAGCCCAAATTAATAGTATCCAATTTGCAAATGAATTCCAATTCAGCAGTTTCTCGCTGGAGTCTGGATTTGAAGTTTTTTTGCTGTAAGATAGCGACCCTCATGTCTGTGATTGCGTGACCAGAGAGATTGAAGTGTTCTCCGACTGGTTTATGAATGTTATAATTCTTAACATCTGATTTGTGTCCATTTATTCTTTTACGGAGAGACTGTCCAGTTTGACCAATGTACATTCCCCACTTTGTAGTTAGCATTTGATATTTTTCTTCCTACGTGAAGTACTTTGCATTTATCTTTATTGAATTCAGACCAATTCTTCTTTATCAAGGTCGTTTTGAATTTTGTCCTCCAAAGTGCTCGCATCCCAGCTTCATATCACCTGCAATTTTATAAGCATACTCTCCGCTCCGTTATCCAAGTCATTAATGAAAATATTGACTAGTATAGGACTCAGAACTGATGCCTGTCGGACCCCAGTAGATATTCCCTCCTACTTTGACAGCAAACCATTGATAACTACTCTGAGTATGGTCTTTCAATAGTTGTGGAATCCACTTTACAGTAATTCCATCTAGCCCACATTTCACTAGTTTGAGTATGAGAATGTCATGTGGGACTGTGTCTAAAGCCTTATTAAAATTAAGATAGATCATATCTACTACTTTCGCTCTAGTCTCTAGACCAGTAACTCTGTCAAAGATGGAAATTAGGTTGGTTTGGCATAATTTGTTATTGACAAATCCATGCTGACTATTCCTTATACCCTTATTATCCTCCAGATACTTATAAATTGATTCATACTTTGTTCCAGTATCTTTCCAGATATCAGAGTTAGGCTGACTGGTCTATAATTTCCTTGGTCATCTTTGTTTCCCTTTTTAATGGTAGGTACTATGTTTGCCCTTCTCCAGTCTTCTGGGATTTCACTTGTCCTTCAGCAGTTTTCCAAGATAATTACTAATAGTTCCGAGATTGCTTCAGCTTGTTCCTTAAGAACCCAAGGAGGAATTTCATCATGCCCTGCCAACTTGAATATATCTAACTTACCTAAATTGTCTTTAACTTGTTCTTTCCCTATTTTGGTTTGCATTCTTTCTCCCTTATTGTTAATATTAATTGTTTTGAGTATCTGGTCACCATTACATTTTTCAGTAAAGACTGAAACAAAATAGGCATTAAATAGGCATTGACTTTCTTGATATCACAAATTATTAGCTCCCCTGCCCCGATAAGTAGAGGACATACACTTTATTTCACCTTTTTGTCTTGCTCCTAGTGTATTTAAAGAGCCTCTTCTTATTGCCTTTTATGCCCCTTGCTAAGTGTAACTCATTGTGTGCCTTAGCCTTTCGGATTTTTTCCCTACAGTCTTGTGCTACCCTTTTGTACTCTGCCTTAAAAATGTGTCCATGTTTCCACTTTTTGTAGGATTCCTATTTGATTTTCAGGTCATAAAATAGCTTCTGATGGAACCATATTGGCCTCTTACTATCCTTCCTGTCTGTCCTTAACATCAGGATAGTGTGCAGCTGTGCCTTTAACATTGTCTCCTTGAGAAACTGCCAGCTGTCCTGAACTCCTTTTCCCCTTCAATTTTTGAAAGTAAATCAGGTGCTCCTACCTACTCTCTCTCATAATACAATATCAAGGAGACAGTCTGTGAAAATGAAAGGTAATACATTTAAAACTCACACATAGAACTACTTTCTAACCAAATCATTAACCACCTGTAAAACTCATTGACATTAGATATCATTGAGGCTAAGACCTTAGTAAGATTCTGAAAAGGGTTAGTTATGTGGAAAGGAAGAATATTCACAATACTCTCTCTCTCTCTCTCTCTCTCTCTCTCTTCCCCCTTTCTCTCTCTCTCTATCAGAGACAGGACAGTGGATAAAATAGACTTTAGGCCTGGTGCAAAATGACAATTCCTATATTCTTATGTGCACTTTCCTATACCAGCTTTGCTAAATTTGATTTATTATTTATTTTAGACATTGGAATACAAATGGAAACAGCCTTGTTTTACAATAGTTGAGAAACTGTTATATAGATTATTAAAATTGGACCTTGTTCTCAATTTTCTGACTCTTCTACCACTGACAGTGGGTTCCTTTTCTCAACTCAACTGTTACAACATCCTCTCGGGGCAATGTATGCAGGGATGCTGTCTCTTGAGAAAATTAATATTGACATGAGCTGGCAAGGAGCGTAAAGCCCAATATAAGAGGGACAATAGAGTAAATAAAATAAACCCCAGAAAAAGAATCGCACATTCAAAATAACAGCATAACTGATGGAGAATTTACTGGGAATGGGAAAACATGATCTGTGAAATGAAAGGGTTCAGGTTAACTAATACACTTGTAATTAAGTCAGTTCCCCCACCCCAACACTCACAAACTCCTCCAACCCCAGATCCTTCCCTACCTCCTTCTCAAGCAGGTGGTTGGCTAAGTCTGAGTGTCCTGAGACAGAATCTTGCAGCACTGTGGAGTTGGCTAGCTTAAATAAAAGCCCCGTTATTATATCTTCAACCTGGGCAGGGCAGGGTCTTCTGCTGACTCCAACTGGGCTCACTGGTTCCCTGATCTGGAAGCCTCCTAGGGTCTTACCTGGCCTTGATAACTTGTACTGAGTCAGATCTTTCTCTGCTGGATGTTGGTCACTGCAGTGCTGGAATTGCCTGGTCCATTCATCTAAAGTTTCATAGCAGTGCAAGAACTCCCTTCGGGGGAATGGGATTTTAGCAGGGACTCTCTGACCTGTGCTGTCTCTCTTTTGGCTTCCAAATCCAAAACTACACCTAAGATCTCCTTTGTGTAGAATTAGCCTGTCCGTTCACTGGAGATTCTGCAGCCCCACCATTGTCATTGTCATTGCTCCAGTGGACTAATTCTCCAGATCAATCCACATTAGCCTCAGCTCAGATTTCTTGTTCCTTCTGACCCCACCCCTGATTCCAAGAATGCTGGGAAATGTTTGCCAGAATAATCTGGTAGCCTTTACAGATGTAGTCTTTTTGTTAGAGCCCTCTAGAGGCTCAGTCTGGAATTCCAGGATCTGGCCAACTCCGGTTGGGGATTACAATTCTTTCTCCTTAATATCTCCAAATATCCTTTGTGGTCAAATTCAGGCATGACATAAATGGTGGTGATTGTGAACCTGAAGGGATTATACTAGCAGAGTATGAAAGACTGCCAAACAGCTTGCTGTAGCTCTGGGAAATTTTTGTCTAGTGTGTCTTGATTTCAATTTGCAAAGTTATATATCCTGAGAGCTCCAGATATTTTCGTGGAATTAATGGCTTGAAAATTATACAGCTCGTGGCTTTACTTTTTCCAGAATGATTTGATCTGAGTAACAATTTAGAAGTGCGAAACTGAAGACAAATGACCTCACAGAGCAGCAAATTAATACAGTTAAATTTATTAAAGTCAGACACATTTTTGTTATGGTTTTTTTAAATGACAGTTCAAATATATATGCACTGACTGACTAATACATTTTGTTGCTTTTCATTCCAATATGACACAGCATAAAGAAGTACATTGTGACCTTTTTATCTCTTAGATTATATATGACAGGGTGCAGAGGCACTGTAGGGTTAGTAGCAATGGGGTCTTAACTCCAGTTTTGCTTTGCTTCCTCCTCTGCCTGCACAAATGTTCATGTTATGCAGTGGACACTGCAGGCCAATCAAGCTACCCAGCAAAAGGGCAGGAAACTCTGCAAGAGTGGCTTCTTGGAAAATAGAAAGGGAGGATATCCTGGCAAAAGGTATACGCTATGCACAGTCCCTGCAGGATTGGGGTGATAGCTCAGACTGTTTTTTTTTTCTTGTTTTCTGCAAGTGTAAAAACACAATTTGTTATCATTATTTATTATTATTTATTTGTATTGCTGTAAGGCCTACCAGCCCCAATCAGGGCCCCAAACTCCATTGTGCTAAGCAGTGTTCAAGCATCAACTAAAAGATGGTTTCTGCCCCAAATAGCATGCAATCTTGGGACTGGAAAATCCTGGGCCTATTGATGACAAGGCGAGTTTTTCTACTGACGTCAATAGGGCCAGGATTTCATGATGAAATATTTTTGTATGTGGTAAATCTTGCTCTCATATATCCTAACAAATAAGAGCAACACAAGGGTCTTGTAAGCTTTGATTTGTTATCGCAGTTCCACCCGGTAAGTCATTCTTCCACCTGATAGCACATTATTGCTTCAATATATTTTTTTTTTTTTATAAAGAAAGCCTTCAGTAAAGGCTTACACTTGAGTGCAGTGCGGAACAAGATACATTATTTGGAGAAGACATGGCTGACAATAATATAGCTGTTCAGTCATCCATTTGCTTGAGAACATGACAAACTGCCTAGACATGTCTAGTGCTGACCCCCATCAAAATATGAAAATGCACTAAACATTAGCACGCACTGAAACAACTTATATTGAGCAGCTGGCTCCAAATATATTGGCCACTGATATTAATTTGCAAGGCTGGATTGGTAGATTGCTTAGAAAGCAGTTTAATTAACCAAGTAAGGTGTAAAGGTTATATTGAAAGTGGAAAAAACATAGCGTTAAGTAAAAAGAGTGGGAGTGGTGAGGCCAAGCAGGCAAGTGAAGAATATTTTTAATTACAGTGGATATGAACAAAAACATTTGTACGCATTTTCTCAGAGACAGATATTTAGGGATTCGGGTCCAAGAGGCATCCCAAACAATTCTGTTTAGGGATTTGTGCACATGATTTTATGACCCATTTTCTCTCACAGGCACCCACAGTGTCTCATAATCTTTAATATATTTATTCTCACAACCCCCCTGTGAGGTTGAGAAGTGGTAGGGGATTAAGGCAGAGAGATTTAGGCCCAAATCCACAAAGGGATTTAGCCATTGCAGTGGTGAACATTGCAGCACCCAACTTTAAAGTGCCTAGCTACCCAGTGGAAGCCACAAACCCTGGCTTCGGTGCTTAGGCTTTCTGTACGGGGAATAGAGAGAGATAGGTGCCTAAAAATGGAATCCACAAAAGCCAGCATACTAGGCGGGAAGCTGTCTAATCTAGCCAATAGCAGATGCCACTGAGAGGGGTTTCACCAGGGGTGAAAGGAAGCTGATATGGGCTGGTATGGTGTACAGGTAAAAAGTGGCTGCTGGTACCGGCCCGTACCCAGCGGACTTTAAAGCGCTGCTGCAGCAGCACTTTAATGTCACTGCCCCTTTTGAGCCCCCCCGTCAGAGGCCCTGCCAGTAGGCCAACGAGGTTGGGGGGGAAGGGGCAATGATGTTAAAGTGCTGCCGCAGCAGTGCTTTAAGCAGGGTCATTGTAAACGTCATTGCCCCTTTTGCCTCCCCCCCCCGCCCCCAGGCCACCGATGGGGAGGGGCAAAAGGAGCAGCGGCCCTGGGGCCCATGATTTAAAAGGGCCCGGGGCTCCGGCCGCTGGTGCAGCAGCGGCGGCCGGAGCCTGGGCCCTTTAAATCACCGCTGGAGCCCCGGGTGGTGCGGATGGGCTGGCTGGGGAACGCTGATCCCAGCCCCTTCTGCCCCTTCTGCCAGAGGCCCTGCCCCTTCTGGGGGTGCCGGAGCCAGCCCCCATACTGGTAAGAGTTCAATTTTACTTTCACCCCTGCCTAAACTTCACCCCCACAGGTGGCTAAGATCAGTCCCTCCCTCTGCTTGTGACTGGCCAGTCAGATATGCGGCTGGGTGGGGGGAGAAGCCACCAGCCACCAAGTCTGCTCCCTGGGTTACTTCCTGTCTTGTTCTCAGCCCCTCAAAAGTCACAACAAGAGAAGAATTTTGACCTCAAGTGGGGAGGGGGGTCAGGTCCTCACTGCCAGTGGGCTGAATGCTCTTATCCTTCAATCACAGCCCCACATTTCTGGTTTCCACTGGGGCCTTTGGTGGTTCTGCAGCAGGGTTTGGTCTAGGTAATGTGGAGCTCCTGTGGCCTCTCTGTAGGAGCTATCAACATAGGGCTGCTCCTTTGCTCTGTCTGCCCTGACTGCGCTGGACTTCTCCCTTTTGAGCTCCACCTCCATGGTGAGCATGCCCAGCAGATGAGGCTGGGCAGCACCTTCTGTGCTCAAAGCTGCTTGTTAAACCTTTGTTCTCCAGTGCAGGGCTTATACACCCCATCACAGGCCCCAATTAGTATTGGGGCCCCACTGTGCTATGTATTGTACAAACACATCAGAAAAATGAGCTCCTTCACTGAAGAGCTTATAATGGGAGTTGAAAACCAAATACAGCAGCACGTGTAACGACTGGTAGTAGAAGCATGGAGAGGGAGTATAACGTATAGACATACAAGCATGATTGGCGCAAACCAGCTTTGTGCACAAATTTTAAATAACAAGGTTTTACTTAGTTAATCAAAGGAATATTTTCCTCCCCACCAAAATAAGTATCTCTTTGTCTTAAATAAAAAAATGCCAAACTGGGTAGTAGAAGATCATACAGCTGGACAAGTTGCAAAGGCACTACTTGGTTCTCAATGAATAAGGGATTAAATACAGCTCAGCATCCCCTATCCTTGCACAGACATTCAGAGGAAGAGCTATAGGTGTGCAGGATACAGGGGGGGGGGGAGGAACAATGCACATTTTAAAATTGGCCCTTTCTCTGTCCATTTTATTACTTTTGAGGCTTGTTATAGGACTGAATCCAAAGCTCATTAAAGTTAGAGAAAAGACTGACACCGACTTCAATGGGCTTTGGAACTCACCCATAAATATTAATCCTTGTGGAAAAGACTTAAGGTACAGATTTGCAAAGTTAGTTAGGAACCTAAAGATGCAGGCCAGGTACCTAACTCAATGGAAAGTCAATGACAGGCACCTAGCCTGGTTAGGTTTTTTTGTTTTGTTTTGTTTGTTATGCCACTAGGTGCCTCTGTGCATCTTTAGGCCCCAAAATACTTTTGAAAATATGGCCCTAATTTACAGATTCCCCCCCCCCCACTGAATCATTCTATCAGCTGACAATATTTTATGTTCTTGTGCATAAAACAAGCAAAAAAGATTTTTTTTTAAATATCATTGTATGTTAGACACCTATTTAAATCGAGCCTGAATTGGTACTGACTGAAAGCTGTTACTACCCATGCCAATCCACCTGCCCATTGGAAATTAATATGGTGTATTTGTCTCTGTTTTCAGTGGACAGGTTTCTCTATATTTCTTTTAAGGAATCCACCATGAAAACTGGCATTTATTGGAACCCAAGTTAGCAATATTCATAAGACTGGACTTGGCCTCCTGGACTCTTAATTTGGCGCCTTTCACCAGCAAAAATACAGTTTTATGATCCGAATAGTAGTAGTATATGATGAGAAATAAGATTGGATTTGAGTGGATAGACAAATCACAAATAACATCAGAGCTTTCAACTGCAATTCACTATCAGTGCCTAAAGATTTATTATAAAAAGAAGATGGTAAGGGAGAATGTATGTAGTGAGATGATGGGATGTGCTGGAATTCCCAGTACCATCTATTTTCTATTTTAGATCAAAATGTAATGTGAAATGGGATCAGTCCTCAGACTATATATTTGGGTATACACTGACATTATTAAAACAGCTTCAATACAGTATTTCAAACAGCACTGTAACTTACCACCATTTAATTTTTATTATATTAGTTATCGTTTATTTTCATAGCACCAACAATGTGCTAGGTGCTTTATAGATGTTTAAGCAACAAGGACCCTGCTCCGAAGGGTTTGTAATCCATGGGGATTGCCATGCTTACTCTCTCAGCATTGTGAAGTTTAAAAGGCACTGTGCTTTTTTAATGAAATTTATAATTTATTTATTCCTAATTTAATCTATTCAAATTCCTCTCTGGGCAGAACAATCAGTTGACAATTAAATACCAAAAATAAGGAAACTAGTGGTTAATATGAAAATGAAAATTGAAGAGTGCAAAAACAATAATAATATAATGAAAGTCTTGTTTTGCTGCCTTTCTCAATTCTTTGTGTGTTGTCTAATAGATCAGGATGCTTTATTAATAATAATAATTAATAATCATAATAATAATTAATAATAAATATTTGTAGTAAGGTAATGCCCAAAGACTCCATTTGGAATCGGGGTGCCATTGGGCTGGGCTCTGAACAAGCAGAGAACAGAGAATCTGTGCTCTGAATGGCTTCTAAAGACATAAACAGAAGAAGAGTAGAGAGTGGCATACAACAGAACAGCAAATGAATCTGGTGAAGAACACCTTTAGTTAGTTGTGTGGTTTTTTTAAATGGGAATAGTAGTGAGAAGAAACGGAGTATGAAAAGAAAATAAGGCAGACCCTTACTCTGACAACGTCAATGGAACTCCGGACGACCCGTTTTGATTTGATGGCAGGATCACAGCCATAAATCAGAGAAGAGACCTATCTTTATGCCCAAAAGGCTTGACCCACACTTTAGTTGCTATGTAATTAATAAATAAAATAATTAATAATAGAAAATGTAAGCTAGGTCTCTTGGAAGAAGTACATTTTAAGAAGGAATTTGAAGGAGAAGAGAGTTGAGGCAAGATGGGTTTTTAAGGGATTACATAGAAGTAAGAATGAAGACAAAAGTAGAGAGGAGACATCAGAAGGAGGTTATCGCATAGCCTGAGTGGAGTGAATTGTGGGGGGAGAGAAAGGAGACAAGTAATAAACTAACCAATAGTTTATTCAAATATTTAGGCTAAAATCTGCTCACAGACACATACATGCAATTTCCATTTACTTCAATTACTTGCGTGTATCTGAGAATACAGTTTGGGTCTGTGGATTACTGCACTGACTTTCCAGCCTAAAAATAAACCAAACAGTCATCAGTCAATTGTGGTTCCCTACTTTCTAGGACACCTTTATGCGAATTTATAAAGTGTTAAAACAGAACAAAAAACAGCAGTAGCAAACAAAGGCAGCAACTATAATCAACAGTCTCTGCAGTCCTGTGGGCAGGGCCCCAGCTCACACCTTCTGTTTCCCTTTCCTCTGCCCCGCTCCCCTTTGCTTTATATTTCCGCTACTCCCCCTAATAAGTCAGTTTAATTGGCTACTGCCTTAACCAGTTAGTATCTGGGCTAAGCAGTGCCCTTGTACCCTCTCACACTGCTGTTACCTTGCTTTGCTGACATTGCATTTACCGCATCACTGTTGTGACAGGTATTTGACTCAAGGGTTGTGCTCAGCTGAAATTACATTCAGATGAATGGATGACAGCATCCAGAGCAGACTCACTTGCAACTTTCTGTTCAGTGATATTACTTGAAGAAATGTTTTATGGTTAGCAACTATTACTAGTTGCTATAGTATTTATTTATAATGTACAATTTACCGTCTGTCCATTGGTACCTCATGTAGTCAAGAGAACACATCTATTTGTGTTGCAGCCACATTTAAACCCTTCTTCCAAGAATAAATATTCCGCTAAGTCCAGCCCTCTCCTAACTTACTGGGACATCTTCTGGCTTTCTATAGCATGACAGACAGGGAGAGAGAGAGAGAGAGAGAGCGAGAGAGAGAGAGAGAGGCACATCCTGTAGCAACATAAAAAACCCCAACACTTTTACATGAATTATCACAAACAAATGATGTATTATGCTTTAATAATATTGCTTAACATAACATTATATTATATATGTGTAATTTTAATGTGCCACTGTATAAATAGAACTATAAGTGCAATCTAAGTCATGTATCAAGCCAATGATCATTAAGATAGGTAGATAAATGTCTCCTGCTTGTTAAACAGTGTTTGCTTGAAAAGAGAGCAAAGTCAGAATGGGAAGCAGCTTTGGTATATTATGCGGGCACTGGGGCCCCTACTGGATGCAGAATTGCTACTACTGCTCCCCTAAATGGATGCAGAATTGTCCATCCATGCCCTACCAAAAAGCATAACAGGTAATGTACATTAGTTAGGTCATAAAACACAACAAGCCCAGCCCTTCCAAATTGAAATTCATATTTCTGTGATTTAATATTTGCCAAACTTACAGTCCAATGCTCCTCAGCCCAGAAATGTGGTGGTCCCTGTCATGGTTGCTGCTGAGAGCCCATACTTACAGCTTAAGGAAGTGTGGATCCAGGACTATCCTGTCCAATGTGCACTATGCTGAACTTATTCTGGATATTCTCATTTACCTTATGGCAGTACTAGAGTGAACCATGCTGTAGACTAAACTGCACTTTAGAAACGTATTTATTAATATAAGATAAAATTCTCAAAAGCACCTAAGTGAATTAGTTGACTGAATCCCATTGACTTCCATGTAGAACATTTCATGCATGTGTAATTATTTGGCATGTGGTGTTATCGAATACCTTAATAATTTTCCTTATGTGTTGATCTAAGGAGAAGCATTTGGCTGTGTCAACTTCATGTTATGAGGCACCATCACAAGAGGGGATCTGTTCCTTAGAATGAGAACTCATCAGAATGGTAGAAACACGGTCAAGTGGAGTTAAGTTTGCCATGTGGTACAGCCCAATCACCAAAAAGTATGGAATCAAAACTGTGAAAAAGCCTAATGCCCTTTCAAGTACACAAAACCACACAGCTTAAATCAAAAGTGGCTCAGCCTTTCAGTTTGCAGGACTCTGACACCACCCATCCTATAAAAGATATACGGTTGATATACGGTTGACAATAGAGATTTCTAAACTGCGGGCTAGATCCCCAGCGACTGTAAATCAACACAACTCTATTATGGTCACATTGATTTATTCAAGAGAGGGATCTGGCCCTGATACTTGAGAGTCTAAAGTAAACACACATTTTCTCTAGCACCACAATATATTAAGTAACAAGCTTAAGCTGAGTTATGTCTAGTGTAGAACTCAGGTTCTATATTGCAATAAATAGCCGGCTGACCTTGATCTAGAGAGAGAATCTTGTATTTAAATTCCACAAGACAGTAGTAATTATTAGAGATGATTACTTAACATAAATCTTAGAGGTTCTATCATATTCACTTATGTTTAATAACAGTTGCCTATTCAGTCATATTTATGTATATCCATATTTATATAATATCTTTAAGCCATATTTGAAGAATTGATTTACTTATTGTTTGTGCCGGGGTAAATAAGACATCATATGATTGACTCTTTTGCAATGGCAATGTACTAAGCCATTTTTTTTCTGTATTGAATATCTGCTATGATTCATTTTTCTGGTTTTCTTTAATTTTATTTTCTCAATAAATAATAGTTTTCTGGAATCAAAAAGTACATGGTTTCTGTGCCTGGTAAAGAATGTGAATAAATTAAGCTTTTATATGTAGAAGAAACAGTTTGGGTGAGCTTCACTGAGATTTTGTTCAAGTCAAATAAAGATTGTTGGATGTGACCTTTTTTGCCCCTACAACAGTAAGATGTTCAAATGGATTAAAATCAGAATAGCAAATGCTCAAAGTTGAAAACCTTTTGTATGGCTTGTGTCTCCAATTAGTACAATGTCTCTCTTCATGTTATTTTCTCTTCAAATGGGCAGTCTTTAAAAAAATTACTTCCTTTCACAGGTCCTCTAAACTGTTTATAGATATCAATTTTCTTGATGGATATTTATGAATGTTTATATTTTCTCAGTTTATGCACTTACCTTTGTTATAATTGTACAGTATTTGTATGTGAATAATTCATGTCATGATTAAGTTGCCCAATCATTAAAACTCTAGTACTTACGTTTAAATATTAAAATGTTTTACTTATGAATTTTTTAACTGTAGGTCATTCAAAACAGTTTCTAAAACACAGACAACATCATTGGGTTTTGAAATTAAAAGAAAAAATGCAAATCCATCAGGATCAAATACCCAAAGATTTCTGCCTTCTATTGCTTTTGAAAATGTGTACAGTAATTCTGGCAAGAATATTTTTAAATAACATTTGTATTGTATTTTTATGATAGGATAACAAAAGGTATATATAGTAAGCAATGCTTAATTAAAGATCAAGTATGACATTGATTTAATATCAGAGGCCTCCCCTATTTCAGGAACTAGGAATGAACAAAAATAATTCACTGCCCTCTCTGATGTCTGATTCTACACTGTAGCAGTTTTAAGAAAAAATCAATAAGGGCCTAATTTAAAGCCCATTAAAGTCAAGAAAGTCTTTCCATTGACTTTAATGGGGTCCCTAAAACATCACCCGAAAAAGTCAACAAGCCTGATGTCCAAAATTTGTACATATAAATAAATGACTGGAAATTGAATAATTCTGTTTCTCCCATTCATTCACCAGTGTGAATTTCATGGATATTTATTAGAAAGCATGCAAGTTCGGTGAATTATTGTTGGGGGGGGAAGGGGAAATGATGTTGTAAGCAGCTGAAACTAAGCATCTGTGGTAAAGTTAAAAACACATCATCACTTTGGTGACACATAGGAGAACTCTCGCTGCCCAAACAATTCCAGATTAGGAAGAAACCAAATTCCAGTTCACCTCTAATTTATGAACAGCTTTTTATTGCTTTGCTCTCTTGTGCATGGTCTGCCTCCATGTTTACCAAACATCATCATAAAATTGCTTAGATAGAAGGAGCATTCTGATTATTCAGTGAACACTTTAAAGGGCAAGAAGAGCTTATTTATAATACAAAGCACACTTGTTACCACTTTCAGTGTTCATAATTATGCTGTTAATAATACTCATTCTCTCCAGAGCAAGCACTTTATTTTTTGAATCACTGACAAAAAATTACATTTAAACAATAGTATGCTTATGACACAAAAGCTGGGAAATTTCAAACTTAAGTCTGGATCTCTAGCCTTAATTCATGCTGGTGTCAAAGAAAGAACCACAGCAGAAGTTAAGGACTTTTGTCAGCTTTTAAATATATATTTTTTTCTTTTCTTGGTTTATGTCACCACTGAAAACCTTCTTTTACTTAAATACAGATTTACTTCCCAGTTATTTGTAATGATCCTTTGGAAAAGGGGAAAAACTATCCTTGAGTGTCTTCAGCCGGGTTATTTTGGTCTCTTGTGCTTTTGCATGTTAAATATGCATTCCGTTAAGTATATATTTAATGTATTTTAAAATTATATTATGGTCTAGTTAAATGTATAGGCATGTGTATGAGCTTTTGTGTATGTCTTATTTACCCATTACACTCTCATAGCTCCACTGAAGCATGACAGTTGGGGAAATAAGTACATTGGTACATACACTAATTTTAAGAAGACTTTTGTCATTAATTTGAGGTATGGTAAGGACTCTTCCATCATAGCATATAATGCAATTCCATAATATTTGGAACTTTAGAAATAGTGAAATTTTAATCCACCATCATTAGAAGTCGTCATGGTTTATGATGTAAATTATTCTAAACAAGTAGAAACACCACTGACCTATTACCTACACATCTTTGAGGTTTACCAGTGCCATTCTGGTTTCTTTTATTGATTATTATTTTTATTATGATTAATAAATACTATTATTTATTATTCATTACTGAAGTTACTATGCACAAGCACTCAACGTTTAGACTAAAAATTCCTTGTGGAAATGTATTTGGAAATAAAGTGTTGCCTCTACTACTTTCTAAAGTGATAGTGCACTGAAATCATAGCAAAAGTAATGAAGAAACATACTAATGAAATTCTCCATGAATGGGGTAAGCCTAACAGCTATAGAAGAACCAATCATATTAGTATAATAAATAGCAGTCACAACACACCAGCTACTTCACCACTGCCAAGTGTTTTGGAAGCACCACAACAGTGGTGAGTTTTAAGGATGGGATGAAGGAGAATAACATGGCTAAAAGCAGAGATCTCCCCATGCATCAGGAACAGTAGAAATATGAATGTTCTTGAGGGAAAACTGAACTAATGGGAAATGACAGCTGGCATTGTTAGCAGAGTGAAGGTAGAGTTTGCCTCCGCTAGGGTCAGACCAGAGAAGGGGGAGATACCAGCCTTGCCTCATCTTCTGGTTGCTTCTTCCAAACTGATCATCACCTCCTTCTTCTCTGGATTAAGCTTCAGCCATTTTGCTTATATTCTTGGCCAGACATTGGGAAAGGCACTCTGGTGCTCTAGTCAGAAGAATTAGGTGAGTGTCATCAGCATATTGAAGACATCACAATCCATGCTTTCCCACTAACCATCTTAATGGAAAAAATGAACCAAAGGAGACCAAGAGGAAGCTCTATAGATCTCAATGTGTGAGTGCACTCTGTGTAGAAGGATGATTGAACAACCCCACCCCAACCCCGTAAGCACACAGTTAACAAAATATCTTTTATGTGGGGTGCGGGGGGGGCGGGATTTGGACTAGCAAGACGTAGATCTTTTCACCATCCCCTCACATTTGCTTCACTAACATTTACCATGGTACAGATCCCCTTTTATGTGTCTTTATGTTATCTACTTTGCATTCCTGCAAACTGTTTTGCAAGAGTAAATTAATGTATTCATGAAGAGCCCAACAGAGGACCCAGATGTGTTCTGCATGGGTTCCTGGTTCCATCTGTGAGGAACAGCTTGCAGCATCACGACCTTACATTGCATATTCTTCACACCTGTTTAAGATTGCTTTGTTACTGCAGTACAAACAAACACAATAACAGCCCTCTCTAATTATTTTAATGAAATTTCACAATTTTAAAATAATAAGGAAAAAAAGTCTATGATTTTTTTGGTAAGACTTTCGCCCCATTTTTTTCCAGATTTGGAAGTGTAGTAAAAATTTCGAAAGTGCCTAAGGGACTTAGCACCCTAAGGCCTGAAAGTTTTACTTTGCAGTAACTTTTTTTTGGAGAAATTTTCACCATTTTACTGTTTAGGATTAAAAAAAGTTTAACATTTAAACAAAAATCTTTTCATGAAAATGTTTTCTTCTTTTTGACTAGTTTTCTTCTTCTTCTTCTTCTTCATCTGCTTCGTCATCATCATCATCCTCAAAATAATGAAGAGTGTATAATCATCCATTTACATATCCATGCACCATGATGCTCCTTTAAAAAGTGCAAGCGCTGTTGTTGTTGAATAATAATAGTAAGAATAATCATTAATAATAAGCTTCCAGGGTGCTCATAAACTACATACCACTGTGCCTCGGCGTGTGAACCAGAAAGTGCTGTAACACAGAAATTCCTACTTCCATTTTCAAAAATCTAGCAAACTGAAAAGTTACAAAATTTGATTAAGATACTGTGCATTCAGTACAAAAACAGCTATGCTTTAAGTTACTAATATAGGCTCCAACTTTGCAAAGACTTATGTTTAATTTTACACAGTGTAAATAGCCCATTCAAGTCAATGTAACTTATTCAGCCATGCCAGAAGAAAGACAGGAGTCAAAGGATTGGTTTAAATAGTATGCTGTCTTCCAGGTGCTAAGATACGGGATGTAGACCTGAGGTTGAAAAGGATCCTAAAGGGAGCAGGAAAGAATCCTCTAATTATCCTTCATGTGGGAACAAATGATACGGCTAGATTCTCGCTGGAAAGTATTACGGGAGACTATGCTAGGCTGGGGAAGATGCTTAAGGAAATCGAGGTTCAGGTAATCTTTAGTGGGATTCTGCCTGTTCCTAGAGAAGGGCAACAAAGGTGTGACAAGATTATGACTATCAACAGATGGCTTAGGCAGTGGTGCTATAAGGAGGGCTTTGGGATGTATGGCCACTGGGAGGCATTCATGGACAGAGGACAGTTCTCTCGGGATGGACTTCATCTGAGCAGGGAAGGAAATAGACTTTTAGGATGGAGGCTGGCACAACTGATTAAGAGAGCTTTAAACTAGGAATCTGGGGGAGGTGGTTGGGAGATGTCCAGGTAATCTCCACGCCGGATTTTTAGCATTGAGAGGGAAGAAAACGAAGTAAGAAAGGATACAGCCATGGGTAGGAGAATGTATATAAGGAGGAAGGGCAGTGTGGATACCAGTCTAATAGGTTATACTGGCTGTAGAATGACCGTGCCTAATAAGGTACAGAATGTGAGCGAGGCCAAACAGCAAAAATTAAGATGTTTGTACACCAATGCGAGGAGCCTAGGTAACAAAATGGAGGAACTAGAGCTACTGGTGCAGGAAGTGAAACCAGATATTATAAGGATAACAGAAACATGGTGGAATAGTAGTCATGACTGGATTATAGGTATTGAAGGGTATGTGCTGATTAGGAAAGACCGAAATAAAGGTAAAGCTGGTGGAGTAGCATTGTATATCAATGATGAGGTAGAATGTAAAGAAATAAGAAGTGATGAAATGGATAAGACAGAGTCCGTCTGGGCAAAAATCACACTGGGGAAGAAAACTATTAGAGCCTCCCCTGGGATAGTGCTTGGGGTGTGCTATAGACCGCTGGGATCTAATTTGGATATGGATAGAGCCCTCTTTAATGTTTTTAATGGAAACTGTGTGATCATGGGAGACTTTAACTTCCCAGATATAGACTGGTGGACGAGTGCTAGTAATAATAATAGGGCTCAGATTTTCCTACATGCGATAGCTGATGGATTCCTTCATCAAGTAGTTGCTGAACCGACTAGAGGGGATGCCATTTTAGATTTGGTTTTGGTGAGTAGTGAGGACCTCATAGAAGAAATGGTTGTAGGGGATAATCTTGGTTCAAATGATCATGAGCTAATTCAGTTCAAACTGAACGGAAGGATTAACAAAAATAAATCTGCAACTAGGGTTTTTGATTTCAAAAGGGCTGACTTTCAAAAAATAAGGAAATTAGTTAGGGAAGTGGATTGGACTGAAGAACTTATGGATCTAAAGGTAGAGGAGGCCTGGGATTATTTTAAATCAAAGCTGCAGAAGCTAACGGAAGCCTGCATCCCAAGAAAGGGGAAAAAATTCATAGGCAGAAGTTGTAGACCAAGCTGGATGAGCAAGCATCTCAGAGAAGTGATTAAGAAAAAGCAGAAAGCATACAGGGAGTGGAAGATGGGAGGGATCAGCAAGGAAAGCTACCTTATTGAGGTCAGAACATGTAGGGATAAAGTGAGACAGGCTAAAAGTCAAGTAGAGTTGGACCTTGTAAAGGGAATTAAAACCAATAGTAAAAGGTTCTATAGTCATATAAATAAGAAGAAAACAAAGAAAGAAGAAGTGGGACCGCTAAACACTGAGGATGGAGTGGAGGTCAAGGATAATCTAGGCATGGCCCAATATCTAAACAAATACTTTGCCTCAGTCTTTAATAAGGCTAAAGAGGATCTTAGGGATAATGGTAGCATGAGAAATGGGAATGAGGATATGGAGGTAGATATTACCATATCTGAGGTAGAAGCAAAACTCAAACAGCTTAATGGGACTAAATTGGGGGGCCCAGATAATCTTCATCCAAGAATATTAAAGGAATTGGCACCCGAAATTGCAAGCCCATTAGCAAGAATTTTTTAATGAATCTGTAAACTCAGGGGTTGTACCGTATGATTGGAGAATTGCTAACATAGTTCCTATTTTTAAGAAAGGGGAAAAAGGTGATCCGGGTAACTTTAGGCCTGTTAGTTTGACATCTGTAGTATGCAAGGTCTTGGAAAAAATTTTGAAGGAGAAAGTAGTTAAGGACATTGAAGTCAATGGTAAATGGGACAAAATACAACATGTTTTTACAAAAGGTAGATCGTGCCAAACCAACCTCATCTCCTTCTTTGAGAAAGTAACAGATTTTTTAGACAAAGGAAACACAGTGGATCTAATTTACCTAGATTTCAGTAAGGCGTTTGATACGGTGCCACATGGGGAATTATTAGTTAAATTGGAAAAGATGGGGTTCAATATGAAAATTGAAAGGTGGATAAGGAATTGGTTAAAGGGGAGACTACAATGCGTCCTACTGAAAGGTGAACTGTCAGGCTGGAGGGAGGTTACCAGTGGAGTTCCTCAAGGATCGGTTTTGGGACCAATCTTATTTAATCTTTTTATTACTGACCTCGGCACAAAAAGTGGGAGTGTACTAATAAAGTTTGCGGATGATACAAAGCTGGGAGGTATTGCCAATTTAGAGAAGGACAGGGATATCATACAGGAGGATCTGGATGACCTTGTAAACTGGGGTAATAGTAATAGGATGGAATTTAATAGTGAGAAGTGTAAGGTTATGCATTTAGGGATTAATAAGAAGAATTTTAGTTATAAGCTGGGGACGCATCAATTAGAAGTAACGGAGGAGGAGAAGGACCTTGGAGTGTTGGTTGATCATAGGATGACTATGAGCCGCCAATGTGATATGGCTGTGAAAAAAGCTAATGCGGTCTTGGGATGCATCAGGAGAGGTATTTCCAGTAGGGATAAGGAGGTTTTAGTACCGTCATACAAGGCACTGGTGAGACCTCACCTGGAACACTGTGTGCAGTTCTGGTCTCCCATGTTTAAGAAGGATGAATTCAAAGTGGAACAGGTACAGAGAAGGGCTACTAGGATGATCCGAGGAATGGAAAACTTGTCTTATGAAAGGAGACTCAAGGAGCTTGGCTTGTTTAGCCTAACTAAAAGAAGGTTGAGGGGAGATATGATTGCTCTCTATAAATATATCAGAGGGATAAATACCGGAGAGGGAGAGGAATTATTTAAGCTCAGTACCAATGTGGACACAAGAACAAATGGATATAAACTGGCCACCAGGAAGTTTAGACTTGAAATTAGATGAAGGTTTCTAACCATCAGAGGAGTGAAGTTTTGGAATAGCCTTCCAAGGGAAGCAGTGGGGGCAAAAGATCTATCTGGCTTTAAGATTAAACTTGATAAGTTTATGGAGGAGATGGTATGATGGGATACATGATTTTGGTAATTAAATATTCATGGTAAATAGGCCTAATGGCCTGTGATAGGACGTTAGATGGGGTGGGATCTAAGTTACCCAGGAAAGAATTTTCTATAGTATCTGGCTGGTGAATCTTGTCCATATGCTCAGGGTTTGGCTGATCGCCATATTTGGGGTCGGGAAGGAATTTTCCTCCAGGGCAGATTGGAAGAGGCCCTGGAGGTTTTTCGCCTTCCTCTGTAGCATGGGGCACGGGTCACTTGCTGGAGGATTCTCTGCTCCTTGAAGTCTTTAAACCACGATTTGAAGATTTCAATAACTCAGACATAGATGAGAGGTTTTTCACAGGAGTGGGTGGGTGAAATTCTGTGGCCTGCATTGCGCAGGAGGTCAGGCTAGATGATCATAATGGTCCCTTCTGACCTTAGTATCTATGAATCTATGAATCTATGTAACATCTGGGTGTACCCAGAAATAAATTGTACAGTGCAGGTCATCATCATTTCTGTATAATCTCCAACCTGGTCCCAGATATCCCGTGGCTGGGACCCCACAGCTCTTCCCTCATACAAGATAAAAAAGGGTGATAAAAAGAGGAGAGTCAGCTACCCCCTGTTGCAGTAGTAGGAGCCCCTAACCCTCCTTACTCAGTGGCTTAAGGGATACTTTCCTTCAAATCCTTTTCCAATACATTTTACGCAATAGCTGAATCCCTTCCATACAGAGTATCTGCGCTGGACATCTGCCACCAGAAGGCACCAGCAATTATGTTTGGTTGCCTCCCCCTCCCCTGCCAGATTCCCAGATATTCACTGATTTCTTCCTTAATATCGGACAAAATTATATGCTCTCCCCTGTCAGATGGGCATGCCCCATCCTCCCTGAATAACTCAAGTGCCCAGTAAGATATGGCCCAATGAGGAATTATCAAGTCCCCATGATATATATGAACCCTTCCATTTCCTTATTCACATACCTCCTGGTCCTATCAACCCAGGGAGTCTTCACAGCTCCCTTTCCTACCCTGTGCTTCAACATGTCAAATCATATAATCATCACTCCAGGGAACAATTCTTGGATCTGCCCCAAATCTGAGCTCTTACGACTTCCAAAATTGTCTTTGTTAAGGTGAACAATAATGGCATCCAGTGTCTTGTCCTGGCCAGAGAGCTGCCAGAGAGTGTACAACGATCATGAGCTGGTCTTATAGGCATGGCCCTACTTCCATGCCAGTTCAGGATTGCCTCACCACCTAGGCCCAGCTGTGAATTGCTAGTAGATTTGGAAGCCCCACCTGTGTGCCCAATATGAAACACTGTGCCTGCAGATCCTCACCACTGCTTGCTTAGCCTATTTGCATGATTCTGAAATTGGAAATAGAGGCAAAACAGCTCTCATTCTCTACCTGAGTTCTCATGTATGTCATGTATGCATTTGAATGATAATGAAATCTGAAACCTATCTTGATTTTGTAGGAGGGTGAATGTTGGGTTCAGGAAGCTGGTTCTGATTCAGGTTCTGGATCAGAATCAAAACTTCAGGGCAGGAGATTCTTCTAACGTCAAGAGGTGTGATGCATACCAAAACAACCTCAACAGATCTATTCTTCTTGTGAAAGTGTGGACCAAAATATAAAATCAGCTGATATTACTAAATTCCTGCCTCACAAAGCCTTGGCCATTTCAGCATTGGCTGTAATGAGTGAGGAAGGTAGCGGGGAATGGAAGGAAAAAGGAGAGTGATCACTGAGAGAATATATCAATCACTCTGTGTTGTAATCTTATGCAGGCAGGGAGCATACTGTATTCAAATAAAAAATGCCCCTGTACTAATCGCACGGGGGAGGGAGTTCTCCTGAGTTTGTCTTTCCCTTCATTTAGATTCAAAATCTCCCAGTGATACAGGAGTGACTTAGCTGCCGGCATATAAATACAAAAGACCTCTACTATTACAAGGGTGTTTTTCTGAGCCTGTTTTTCTTTGCTTTATACGTACAATCCCCTAGTTGTAAAGGGGACTTTTAGATGCGGCAGTGATTTCAGCACTTATATAAGTAATCTCTCAGCTTCATAAGACAGCCCTAGTGAGCTGCTGAAACCGCATTAACCTCTATGGAGTCCCTCTCTGTGGCTGTTACCGAGCAGCCATGGGGGAACTCTGCCAATGAAAACACAGCTTCTATTTGGGAAGCCAGCAGAGCTATGTGGAGGCATCTGCCATCCATTCTATGAAGTGAAAGAAAAACCTCATGCAAATTCACACAATTTATTAGGATGGCTTTATTTGGGGACGTTTACATGATTACATATACCCACCCATCCATATATATATACACACATGTACATATATATGTGTATATATTAGAGAGAGAGAGAGAGAGATTCCTTCTGCAATTTGGGGGGAAAAGTTGAAATATCTGGATGCTTCCTAATTTTCATCTCAAATTTGGCCCAAATGTTTCAATTTTGTAAAAACAAGCTCTCCAAAATGTATAACCAATTGAAAGGTTGCCATCTATTTTCTTCTTAAATTCCAAGGCAAGCAATTGTTTCTAAATGAATAAATAGTCCCCTCCTGCCATTGAAACCCAAACAGGGAAATATTCACAACCTGGACATAAAACTGACAATAAAGAAAAATGAAACTAATTCCACTGATTTTCATTGACCAAGCCAAAGGACATGAAAAAAAGTTAAGAAATAGTGAAAAACAGATTTTATTTTATTTTCCCAGTGTCTGTAATCGAACGTGTGGTAAATAACATAGGAAAGGATATCTGTTTGTTTAAAATATGATTTCAAAGGTGACATTACCCATTTCAGGCCAAATCCTCATAGCTGCCAAATTTTGTGCAGCTCCATGTGTGGCATTAATGACATAATCAGCAGATTTGAAAATAATTCTTTTCCCTTTCAGCTTCACAGAGTATACCTGCTTTCTTTTCACCTACTGTCATCCATTCTGTCCCATTTCTAACTCTCCCCTATTGTTTACTCCTTCTCAGGCCCATATTTAGTCCTGTTCTCAACCACCGTGTGTGAGGCAGGGTTGAACATGAGGTCTGCTGGTTCCTGGGCAAGTGTCACGTATTTACCACCACCTAACAGGTACTGACTGATGGGCTGTGAGCCTTGTGGGCTCACAAAGGGCCTGACTGGCAGTGCTCCCAGAATCCCTTACTGGTCCAGATGCACTAATTAGCCTGAAGGGGACACCAGGAAGTTGTCTGCGTAACTAGGTAGGTCTTCAGCCTACTGCTATGACAGACTGTGCTCCTTCTCCGTGTTTCTGGGTCTCATCCTCAGCTTTGGTTCATGGCTTCTGACTATTGCCTGTGGTCCTTGGCCCCTGACTGTGGGTCCACCCATTAGCCTTGGCTATGACAACCTCTGCTCTGAACCCATCAACCTCCTGGCCTTTCTCAACTCTCCCTGGTGGTCTTACACCTGCCTCCTTTTCTCTTCTGAGGACTCAACACCGTGAAGCTACCTAGCTCCCTGAAATCGAGGACCGTAATGGACCCCAGCGACCAGGGGGTGGAACAACGATCCTTGATCAAAGCACATCTGTATGCAAAAGGCTCCAGCTGCGTTTTGGGAATATATGGTAGGGCTACTCAGTGTTTGATACTTGTCAGTCAGTCCTACAGTCATTAGCAAAACTTCCACTGAATGCAGGATTCAATACAACATGCAGAATTTGCCTGTTAGAACCCAATCCAACCACCAGGGCCAGTCCTAGACCAAATGGTGCCCCAGGCAAGGAGCATCTTCAGCACCACCCTCCCATTTGTTAAACTTTTGAATATCTTTTTTATTTCATTTGTAGACCATTTCATAACTTTGATGCATGATTTGAAGGCATGATTTATCCTTGTAGTAAAGATGAGAAATGTCTGTAAATATGCATTTATTCATGCCATGTATAAGCAAATAAAATTTTTGTTTCCTCTAAGATAATAGACACTTTTTAATTTTAAGAATAACTGCAATGTACTAACATCAAGAACCTGAACTGTGCACCAGCATTGGATGGAGCAGTATTAAATAGTGCTACAATAGGTGACAGCCTTAGAATGTTAACCCTAGCCCTTTAGTTCAAAAGGTCACTTTTCTTACCTCTGCCCTCACGAACTGAAGCACAGCATCAAAGAGAGAGAGAGCCAGAGATTAGCCAATGGCATTTTCAAGAAATATAATAGCAAGCGGTGTCAGTCTCTTGTCGGCCATCATCAATCAAAGATATGTTTTAATGAGCCTGAGCTTCAAAAAGATTTGCTCACCACTCATGACTATGACTGGCAGTGTGAACAGAATCCTCAAAGCTATCCACAGATTAGGAAAAGTGTCCTTCAGCTCTGCATCATGAATGAATTGGAGAACTTGAAGTGGAGAGTGCTTCCATGTAGCAAAATGTGATGGATATTGTCCAGTTCGACATATAGGTCTTTATCATTGACATCCAAACATTCCCCATGTGTCAGCGTATGGTGAAGGTCCATACAATTGTTTGAGTGCTTTCCTGTTCAGCAGCAGCTTATTAAGGTCATACAAAACCCCCCAGGTCTTTTTGTGGTACTTTATTTCTCCAAACCTTTCTTCGATGGACACTCGAGCAGAGTCAACGAGGGAGCAAAAACCTCCCTCTTGAATATTTCTTCCATGCTCCTGATCACCTCATTTCTGCCCTCGAAACCAAACTGTCTCTTCTTCCAGTGAATGCAAGTCTCCTTGTAGACAGGCTCAACGCCAAAGTTTTCTGCCATTTCTTTGGCAGCAGTGACGGCATCTTCAAATACATTGTCTCTGTAGGCCACAACAAAATCAAGGCAGCTTCTCATCAAAGTAGTGGTGGTCACGATGTCCATTGACTGAGTTTGTAATCCGTGCTTACAATATTTATTTGCAACGGGATATTGTGACAAACCATAACTGAGACCAGAAATTTGAAGGCAATGATCTGGTTTGACAAGCTTTTCACCTCATGTTGGATTCCGGCCTTGGCTTTACTAGACGGCACCTTTTCCATCAGGGCATCACAAACCTAAATCACTTAGTATGTCACTGGCCTTATGTTGTCAATGCAGCTCTCCCACAGAGTGTCACTTAGTGGCTTCATGGTCAGATATGTAACATTGTCCATGAGGATCTTCCACCTGATAGTTTATGCTGAAAACAGGATCCTTTGCAGTACTCCGAAGAGAGATACTAAATCTAAAGAAGACGACACTGCATCTGACACAACCAGGTTGAGGGAATAGCAACCACATAGCATGAAGAAAGCTCTTGGCTTCAGCACAAGCATCCTTGTCTGGACATCATTATTTCTTCTCTTCATGTTCAGACCATTGTCATAACGTTGGCTACAGCAATCCTTAAGCTTTATTTTATTCTTATTCAAAACATTTATAAACAGTTCTGTTAGGCCTTTTGCAGTAGAGTCATCCACAGACCAGAAACAGATAAAGTATTCCTTTACTTGGATACAGCCATCCTCGTCATCAACAAATCTTACTGTAAATGACATCTTTTCACTGTGACTAATGTCAGGAGTGCAGTCCATTATTACAGCATACTACCTTGCTTTGCCAAGCTACATCAATATGTTATGAAGACCTTCCTTCCCATAAGGTCAATCAATTAATTTTGAATTAGTTTGCTGAAGTAATGATCCATAGCTTCTTTACGAACTACCCAACCTAGGTGCTCACACATTACATCATCATATTTCCCAAGGAGCTCTACCCAACTGAGGAAATTACCATTATGTTCAGTGAACAACTTATCCAACAAGCCCCAGAAAACCAAATTATTCTTTGCAAGGAAGAGCGTAATTGAGATCAGACACTCCAGTGTTGGGTTTCTACATTAATAATGCACTGGTTTTCTGCATCTATGCATTTATTCAGCATGAGCCTGGACTTGACCTCCATCCATTTGGAGTGGGCCATAAAATGACTGGGTGACTTTTCGTGTTGCTTCAGAACATTAGCTAAGTTATTCCAGTAATTGTACCCAGAAAGCGCAAGCAAAGATTTAGCATTCTTGTCAAATATTTTGCAACAAAACCAGAACACTTTGCCAGTTGATTTCAAATAAACTAGCCAATGCTGATTCAATTTTTCACCATTTTTGAGCACTCTTTCACAGTGTGACTTTGAGATGTGTCACTTCTACTCATTTACTAGAAATGTCATATCCTTGATTTTGCGTGGCCTGTTCAAAATTGTACAAACAGTATCAGCAGAGTTTAGGATCGCCGCCCTTAAAGCAGGATCTGATGTATCAATTTGTGGTGTGCAATTTTTCTCATTAATGTTTCTGTCATTATGTGAGTCATTCTTCTCTGTCTTTTCTCTCCTTTTCATGTAAACCAGATTTTTCTTTGTCATTACTCTCCTTTTCATGTAAGCCACATTTTTCTTTATCAGGTTTCAGAGTGGTAACCGTGTTAGTCTGTATCAGCAAAAACAAAAAGGAGTACTTGTGGCACCTTACAGACTAACAAATTTATTTGGGCATAAGCTTTCGTGGGCTAAAACCCACTTCATCAGATGCATGGAGTGCAAAATACAGTAGGCAGGTATTTATACACAGAACATGAAAAGATGGGAGTTGCCTTAACAAGTGCGGGTCACTGCTAACGAGACAATTCAATTAAAGTGGAAGTGAGCTATTCTCAACAGTAGAATACCAAGAGAGGAAAAATCACTTTTGTAGTGGTAATGAGGCCAATGTAATCAGGGTGGTGCATTTCAAACTGTTGTCAAGAAGGTGTGAGTAACATTAGGGGGAAATTAGTATGGGGAAATTAGTTTTCATCACTCTCCTTTCTGGCACCAGGAAAACTGGGTGATTGTCCATCACTTTTCTCACATTTCCATTCCTTATCTCCTTATCTTCAGGTAAATTTGCTAATTCCTTAGTAATAAGACTTCCATCATTTATTCTTCGCTCCCCGATTTCTTCTGCTCCATGATGATCGCTACTGCCTAAAGCCCAGTTGTTCTGTTTCAGATATTTTCCCATCAGATTTTCCCCTTGCTGCAAACTAGATTGCAGTTGACCTTTTCACTTTCTATACTGAGCTCCTGAAGGCTTCTTCAGGGGCATCTTTTATTTTCTATGGGGGAACATAGACAGTATTAGTGAGAGCAATAGTCTACTTTCTGCAGTCTTAGAAATTCATCAAACATTATGTGTTAAGCATGGCAAAATAAGTAACAAAATTTCTTTTATACTGTTGCATAGATAGAGCTTCAATAGATATCTCTGGTGTGTCATTAAATATGTCCTTTATTATTTGCTACTTACAATCTTCATGTCTTAAAACACAAGTACACTTCCACAATAAAACAGAGTTCACAATATCGCAGCTGGGCTCTCACTTCACTTCAATTTGTTCTTATATCTCACTGACTGACTGGTGATGCCCTGCCCTTTTTATACCCGTGAGAGCGTGGCTGACAACATTCTAGGCCGTTCAAGGAAAATGTAGTTCTCAGAAGGTCCATAGGATTCTACAACAGTCCAGAACATTCTAGGATGTTAGTGAAAAATGAATCCACATATGCAATACCTGAACATTTTACTTCAAACATTGTATTTTCCTTTAGTTGCTAATAACAAAAACTGCACCTTGAGCCCAGAGTCCCCCAAGCCTGGCACCTCAGGTGGTCACCTGGGTCACCTGCACATAAATCTGGCCCTGACAACAACAACCTAATGGGATTGGGAATCTTTGGATCCTGCTCTTAGGATCTACAGTTCATATGTACATGACAAAAGCACTAGTGATTTGTACTTTTTACATACAAGATTATTCATCCTTCTTTGTTGGAATAGTCTCCTTATAATATGAGCTTTGTTTCGCTAGAAAGGTCAGATTTTATGCTTGAGTAACAATTCACATTAGTAGGTGTCACTTTCCAGCGCATGCTTACAAAGTAGCACTTTTAAACATATGTGTTCATTGCCATTTTTATTTTTTGTTACATTTAATTAAGGCTTTTGCTGATGGTGAAATTATTGGTCTTGGAATCATCTCTGACAATGCCTGAAAAGAGTGTTTAGAGTGACTGTTGTGCAGTGCTGTTAGCCAAACTACTGAGTAAAGCACCATTATTATACAGCATGTGGCAACTGGTTTAATGTTTCAATAATTACATGAAGTCCTTAGTTTGACATGGGAGACATCCAAGTGCATACAATAGCTGCTTTTATTTTAGACTACTTATTAGGAAAAATGCAAATATATGGATATGAAGGATTGTTTCCCCCCTTCATATTTATATTCACACACACACACACACACACACAATAAAAGACTTTTTGCGCTGTCACTGACTTGTTATTGGCATGGAATTGTTTTAATGTTAAACAATGTGATCGTTGTCTTAACTAGAGTGACCAGATAGCAAGTGTGAAAAATCGGGACAGGGGTGGGGTTTAATAGGAGACAGATTACCAGTGTTGCTGAAGCCATGTTGGTCCCAGGACATTAGAGAGAAGGTGGGTGAGGTATTATCTTTTGTTGGATCAACTTTTGTGGGTGAGAGAAACAAGCTTTCTAGCTACACACAGCTCTTTTTTAGGTCATGTATAGCTTGAAAGTTTGTCCCTCTGACCAGCAGAAGTTGGTCCAATAAAAAATATTACCTCACTCACCTTGTCTCTCAGATTACCAGGTATGAATTCTAACTACAACATGCAAATTGAATTTGTTCTATTGCACCTTTTGGAGATCCTAATCTGTTACATTGGTCTCATTCAGTGAAGTTACTGGCATATTTTGGCCTTTGTTTTTTCAGGCCTTGGGTATACTGCAGAGTTTTGTTGGCAAAAGGCAGCTTTTGGCGGTAAAACAGTGGAGAGGTATACACTGCAATGCCACTTTTGGTGACAAAACTCTTCAGTTTTGGCAACAAAATAAAAACACCTCAACAAGAGACATAGGGCTTTTTGTGCAAAAGTTTTGTAGACAAAGAGACAGTGTAGATGCTGCTGTTCATTATGCTGACATAACTGGCCTCCCTCAGTATCCCACAATACCCGCTGTGACCGCTGTGCTCCCTGTTCTGAACTCTGCTGCCCTGCAGGCATGTACCCCTCCCCTTTCAAAGCTACATTCAAACAGTCCTTAGTCTGGAGAGCTCACAGAGCTGCTGAGGATGCCACTCCTGGAAGCTGAGAAGGCTGTGGGAGAACTCGGAGGGAATCACAGAACCATTAATATGGAATTCACAGGCCGGCAGAGCAGGTTGCTGCTGCTGGGGTGGGAGGGAGGTGGAAGAGAGACTGCTGTGCTGTGCCAGGGGCTGATGTGGAGGAGAGCCCCCTTCCCCCTGGATTGGTTGTTCAGGCTGCTGTCTGAACTTAAAAAGAGCGTGCCAACACATTCTATCCCAACACACACACACTTCCCCAACACACACTCTCTCTCACATATACACTCCCTTCTCCCCAATCTCTCACACGCTTCCCCAACACACACACTGTTCCTGTCTCTCCCCCCCCCAACACACACACACACATTCCCTGTCGCACACTCTCCCCCTCCCTCCACCACGTACACTTCAGTTGAAAAGCAGCTGGCAATCTAGTAGGATGCCCATGGAATGATGGGACTGAGAAACCTGCATCATTTGACACTGTATCTGCCCCCTGAGGCACTGAAAACCCTTCCCAAAGCACTGTGCAGCTAGTTGCACAGTTACCCACAGTGCACTGTTCTCAGTGTTGATGTAAGAGCTTCTGGTGTGGATGCAATCTGCTGACACAAGGAGCATAGTGTGGAAATGCAACAGCGATTTAATTAAAGTGCTTTAATTAAAGTGGCATGAGTTTTGGCGACAAAACTCTGCAAAGTAGACAAGGCCTAATTTAGCTGATCTGATGGGTTGTCTATGAATCAAGATCTATGGTAAGTGACATTCACATAAGAACTGGACTCATAAGTAAGAGCTCCATGTTCTGATGTCATACTGAATCAGTCAAGTTTAAACATGGATCTAAAGTATTTAGGGCAATTGTAAAAAATAGATCATAGACCTGGCAATGTGGTTTAAAATCCCAAATCTGCTATTGTGCTAAGTCTCGTGCTACCAGATTTTGTGTTTAAAGTTCAATACAGGCCAAGGTGAGTTATAACATGAGTTCTAGATTGAACTGCAGACATAACTGAATATCTGCTTTGCTGGGCATTTATATTGAACAAAAATAATTTGGGGTCAAATAAAATATTTTGTTAGATCCAAAATGAACAGTAACTTTTTTAACCTTTTTTAACTGTTGGTGTGGGGGCAGGGTTTGATGAAACTGACGTAAATTCCAAACAAAAGTTCATTTCACACTGTAATGTTTTAAAACAAAGTACTTAATTTTTTTTGTTGGCTTGTTTGTTTGTTGTTTTTTACTAAGACAATTTGGTGAATTTGACACGAATTCACAAAATATTTTGGGAGACCTGAATCTGCTTTGGGGGGGGGGCAAACTAAAATAATAAACAAAAAGCTTTGGCTGAAAAATTTGGCCAACTCTATTTCTAGGTACACGCACAACCAAACTAAGGAAAAAAATTTAGAGAGTGACTGTCTATCTCCATGATTTGCACACATAGAGAAGGGAAAGAGCAACTTGTCATGGTTAAGCTCAGTCATGCTGTGATGGTGCCCCCCATAAGACTTTATGGAAATATACTTATGAATGTATATATGACATAACTAGAATGTGTTTTATGCTATATATGCCATGTAACATATCTCTGTAAAGGTTATGATCTAGTGAATCTATTAATCCTATTTGTATGCATGTATCATTTTTTATTCAAAGTTATTAATATTGGCTGCATACTTGTTTGATTCTGAGTAGGTTTTAGTGAAGCAGTTGGTGAGCTTCCTGAGAAAAGACTATTATCAGTAAGTGCCCAATCAAGAAGCCCTTAAGTCAACAATGAACTTCGAGATGCCAATCCACATCTGGGCTTTCCTAAACATGTGGCTTGCCTGGTAAGGAACTCAGTCATGCATGGACATGTGACTTGCCCAGGTGACTCCAAAGCTCCATTTTGTAGCTGGAGAGAGTAGGGGGTCTCCACCCACAAGAGAAAGTCTATTTAAACCTTTGGGAGACCCCTCCATTTTGTCTTCAGCTGGCTAAAGAGAGATCCTGGAACAAGAAACTTGAACAAAGGATAATAACTACAGGGGGTGTGAGTGATTGTTGGACCCAGACTAGAAGGAGACTAGTCTGTAAAAGAAAGCTTACTGGAACTGGTGAGGTTTTATCTGTATTCAGTTTGATTAGACATAGACTTGCGTGTTTGATTTTATTTTCCTTGCTAATTCACTTTGTTCCGTCTGTTACTACTTGGAACCACTTAAATCCTACTTTCTGTATTTAATAAAATCACTTTTTACTTATTAATTAACCCAGAGTATGTATTAATATCTATGGGGAGGGGTGGAGCAAACAGCTCTGCATATCTCTCTATAAGTGTTATAGAGGGTGAACAATTTATGAGTTTACCCTGTATGCGCTTTATAAAGGGTAAAACAGATTTATTTAGGGTTTGGACCCCATTGGGAGTTGGGCATCTGAGTGTTAAAGACAGGCACACTTCTGTAAGCTGCTCTCAGTTAAGCTTGCGGTTTGTGGGACATGGGTCAGACCTGGGTCTGGGTTTGCAGCAGGCTAGCTGGTCTGGCTCAAACCAGGCAGGACACTGAAGTCCTAAGCTGACAGGGCAGGAAAGCAGGAGCAGAAGTAGTCTTGGCACATTAGGTGGCAACTGCCAGGAGATTTCTGTGATCCAACCCATCACAGATGCATTGTTGGAAACAGAGCCAGTACAGGTCACTGGGAAAAGTAAGTATGGTAGAGAAGGTGTCATAAAAATAAAGGGAAGGGTAATTACCTTTCTGTATACAGTGCTATAAAATCTCTCCTGGCCAGAGGCAAAACCCTTTCACCTGTAAAGGGTTAAGAAGCTAAGATAACCTCTCTGGCACCTGACGAAAAGACCAACGGGGAAACAAGATACTTTCAAAGCTGGAGGGCGGGGGAAACAAAGAGTCTGTCTGTCTGTGTGATGCTTTTGCCGGGAACAGATCAGGAATGCAGCTCAGAACTCCTTAAGTTAGTATGTAATCTAGCTAGAAATGGTTTAATTTCCTTTTGTTTAATGGCTGGTAAAATACGATGTGCTGAATGCAATATATATTCCTGTTTTTGTATCTTTTTGTAACTTAAGCTTTTGCCTAGAGGGATTCTCTAAGTTTTGAATCTGATTACCCTTAAGGTATTTACCATCCTGATTTTACAGAGGTGATTCTCTTACCTTTTCTTTAATTAAAATTCTTCTTTTAAGAACCTGATTGCTTGTTCATTGTTCTTAAGATCCAAGAGTTTGGGTCTGTGTTCACCTGTACAAATTGGTGAGGATTTTTATCAAGCCTTCCCCAGGAAAGGGGGTGTAGGGCTTGGGAGGAAGATGTGTCCAAGTGGTCTCTTTCCCTGTTCTTTGATGAACATGCTTGGCGGTGGCAGCATAGGGTTCAAGGACAAGGCAAACCTTGGGGAAGGTTTTAACCGAAGCTGGTAAGAAAAAGCTTAGGGGGTCTTTTATGCAGGTCCCCACATATGTACCCTAGAGTTCAGAGTGGGGGAGGAACCTTGACAGAAGGAAAAGAAAAGAAAAAAAGAAACATTATATAATATGATCTAATCAAAAGCTCTGAAGGGAGAGAGAATTGCATTATTGATAATCTAATGCTGCACAGTAACGACAGAATTTATTACATTACAGTAAATACAGGACTCTGGGGATAGGGAAGTGATTTAGAAGAAGGAAAGTGGTTTCCCCTCTATGGCCCCAAACCTGTATTCAGATCTGCAAGCAATGATCCATGCAGAATCTCTCTTAAGTCATTATGGTTCTACACAGGTACACAGAAGCAATTCTACTGACTGCAGTGGACATTGGTACAAACCCTAAATTCAGTAGTCATATCCTCCTGCTTGAAGGACCTATTCCTTAACCAGATCTTGGTTAACTGTTCTCAAATATGGCATGTGACTCTCTAACTCAGTACTGTGGAGCATCTTAGAAGTTCAGACATATCAATAGAAAGAGGATTAGGAGGAGTGTAGCAGCACAAACTGCAGCACAGTGGGAAATGGAAGAAGTAAAGGTCAGAAGATATGGACCATTTTCTTATAATTTTTTATTTGGGTTAGACCATAGGAAAGAATTTATCCAGAGTGGCCGATTACTGTGTTACTTCCACTTTGTTTACCTCTCAAGTGCGACTCTACTTACAGTGTGGTTTCCCACTGCTCTGAGAATTGGCAATACACAGAGAATGAAAGCAGTTCTGGGAGTTTGGGGTTTTTTGTGTTTGTTTGTTTGTTTTTAAATCTAGTCACGAGCCTGTTTTCAACAAAGAAGATATATTCACAGTTAGAAAGAAACTGATTGGGTGAGCATCTGCATCTTTTCACTGAGAATTTAATTAATGTGAAAATTGCATGAGTGGCATGCACCTCTAAATATACTACCAAGTATATAAAGACTAACAATATTTTCCACATCTCACGGATGATTTTAACCAGTTGATTCTGGGAAACTTTCACGGGAGAGTGCATCAGCCACTTTGATAGAAGCTCCTGAGATGTGCTGGATGTCGAAATCAAAATCTTGGAGAGCTAAACTCCACCAAAGAAGTTTTTTGTTATTTCCCATGGTGGTATGAAGCCACTGTGGTGCAGCATGGTCGGTGGAAACGCCATCCCCAAACATATGGGCGTAGCTTTTCCAGGGCGTAGACAATGGCATAACATTCTTTTTCACTGACTGACCAGTTGCTTTCCCTCTCAGACAGTTTTTTGCTGAGAAACACTACAGGGTGGAATTCTTGATCAGGTCCTTTCTGTATTAAAACTGCTCCCACACCACTCTCGGATGCCTCTGTGGTTACAAGAAACGGTTTGTCAAAGTCTGGGGCCCTTAGTACAGGGTCAGACATGAGTGTCGCTTTAAGCTTGTTAAAGGCCTTCTGACACTCTTTGGTCCACTGAACGGCATTTGGCTGTTTCTTTTTGGTTAGTTCTGTCAGTGGGGCGGCGATTTGGCTGTATTGCGGTACAAATCGTCTGTAATAACCGGCCAAGCCTAAGAAGGATTGGACCTATTTCTTTGACTTTGGGACAGGCCACTTTTGGATAGCATCCACTTTGGCCTGTAGGGAGTTCATAATAGTTCCTTGACCCACCTGGTGTCCAAGGTAAGTCACTCTGTTTGGGCCTATTTGACACTTCTTAGCCTTAACAGTTAGTCCTGCCTCCCTTATGCGCTCCAAGACTTTTTCTAGATGTTCCAAGTGTTCTGCCCAGGAATCCGAAAATATGGCCACATTGTCAAGGTAGGTGACTGCATATTCTCCTAATCCCGCTAGGAGACCATCTACAAGTCTTTGGAAGGTGGCGGGTGCATTCCACAGCCCGAAAGGGAGCACATTAAATTCATACAGCCCGACATGTGTGGTGAAGGCTGACCTTTCCTTGGCGGATTCATCTAGCAGTACCTGCCAGTACCCCTCGGTTAAGTCCAAGGTAGAGATGAACTGGGCCCGTCCCAGTTTCTGCAATAGTTCATCTCTGTGTGGCATTGGATAGTTGTCTGCGCAAGTTACAGCATTTAGCTTACGGCAGTCCAAGTAAAAACATATCTCCCCATCTGGTTTGGGAACTAGAACCACTGGAGATGCCCATGCACTGCCAAAGGGGTGGATTACACCTATAGCATATCCTGGATCTCCCATTCTATAGCAGTTTTAGCTTGAGGAGACACCCGGTAAGGTTGGGCTTTAATTGGGTGAGCATTACCTGTGTCAATGGAGTGGTATGCCCGTTCAGTCAGTCCTGGGGTGGCTGAGAACGTCGGCGCATAGCTAATGCACAGCTCCTTGATCTGCTGTCGCTGCATACGTCCAAGGGTCATGGAGAGGTTCACCTCTTCCACACCACCATTGCTTTTCCCTTCATAGTAGACACCTTCAGGCCACTCAGCATCATCTCCTCCCTGGGCTGTAAACTGACAAACCTTTAATTCTCTGGAATAAAAGGGATTTAGAGAATTAATATGGTACACCTTAGGCTTTCGGTTGGAGGTGAAGAATGCTATGAGATAATTAACAGCTCCCAGGTTCTCCCGTGAATGGCCCTTCCCACGACGCTTCCATTTTATAGGCCTGGAGTGCCTTTAAGACCATGACCTGGTCCCCTACTTTGAAGGAACGCTCTCTGGCATGTTTATCATACCAGGCTTTTTGCTCTTTTTGAGCATCCTGTAAGTTTTCTTTAGCAAGGGCTAAAGAGGTTCGGAGGGTGTTTTGTAGGTTGGTTACAAAGTCCAGAATGTTAGTTCCTGGAGAAGGTGTAAACCCCTCCCATTGCTGCTTCACCAACTGTAATGGCCCCTTAACCTCGCGGCCATATACAAGTTCCAATGGTGAAAACCCTAAACTGGGATGTGGTACAGCTCTGTAGGCAAAGAACAACTGCTGGAACACTAGGTCCCAATCATTGGAGTGCTCATTTACAAATTTACGTATCATGGCCCCCAAAGTCCCATTAAATTTCTCCACCAGGCCATTTGTTTGATGATGGTAAGGGGTGGCAACCAAGTGATTCACCCCATGAGCTTCCCAAAGGCTTTCCATAATTCCTGCCAGGAAATTAGTTCCTGCATCTTTGAGGATGTCAGAGGGCCAAGCTACCCTGGCAAAAATGTCTGCTAGTGCCTGGCACACACTTTTAGCCCTGGTGTTGCTTAGAGCTACTGCTTCTGGCCATCGGGTGGCAAAATCCATGAAAGTCAGTATGTACTGCTTTCCTCTGGGTGTCTTTTTCAGAAAAGGACCCAGAATATCCACAGCTATTTGCTGAAATGGATCTTCAATGATGGGGAGTGGCTGGAGAGGGGCTTTGACCTGGTCTTGGGGTTTTCCCACTCTTTGGCATACCTCACAAGACTGGACATAGGTAGAAACATCCTTGCCCATTCCCTCTTAGTGGAATGACCTCCCCAAACGGTCTTTGGTCCTGTTCACCCCAGCATGGCCACTAGGATGATCGTGGGCTAAGCTCAAGAGCTTTACCCGGTACTTAGTTGGAACTACCAACTGTCTCTAAAGATGCCAGTCTTCCTGGTGTCCACCAGAAAGATTTCCTTGCATAAAAGTCCTCTTTCTACAACAAACCTGGATCAATTAGAAGAGCTGAGAGGTGGTGGGTTGCTCCGGGCCGCCGTCCAAGCTCTCTGGAGACTTTCATCTGCTTCCTGTTTGGTCTGGAACTGTTCCCTTGATGCTGGAGACATCAGTTCATCATTGGATTGTGGACCTATGCTTGGTCCCTCTGGAAGCGATGTAGGGGATGAGGCTGTTTCCGTTGACTGTGAACCGCGCTCCTCTGGTACACTATGTTGGGGTTCAGGCTCCAGCTGAGCCTCTTGTGTAGGGTTATCGGCTGCTGCCGGTTCCAGTTCTGGGACTGGCTCTGTCTGGGTCTCTGGGACTGGATCCACGGGACTGGATCCACTACTGCTGTTGCAGACATTGGAACTGGACCCCATGCCATCACCTCTGACCAGGTCCGGGTAGAAGTTTCCGGAACAGAGCTAGGCGGGACGGCTTAGCCTGGCTGCGGGTGACCATTCCCACCCTATTGGCTAGCTTCACATGATTGGCCAAGTCTTCCCCCAACAGCATGGGGATGGGATAATCATCATAGACTGCAAAAATCCACGTTCCTGACCAGCCCTTGTACTGGACGGGCAACTTGGCTGTAGGCAAATTGAAAGAGTTGGACTTGAAGGGTTGAATTGTCACTTGGATCTCTGGGTCAATTAAATTGGGGTCCACTAAGGAAGCATGGATAGCTGACACTTGTGCTCCGGTGTCCCTCCACGCGGTGACCTTCTTCCCGCCCACACTCACAGTTTCCCTCCACTCTGAGGGTAGCTGGGAGGTATCTGGGCCTGAGGACCTCTGGTGTGATTCTGGTGCAATGAACTGTAATCTGTTGGGGTTCTTGGGGCAGTTGGCCTTTAGATGCCCCAGATCATTACATTTAAAACATCGTCCAGCTGATGGGTCACTGGGGCAAGGTGGGTTGCTGGAGAACGGTGTGGCAGGACGGTAAGGTATCTGGAGTATTCCTTGGTGTGTAGTTGGGGCCTTGGGCTGCCCCTGGTAGTAGGGTGTGGTCTGAGGGTGTCCCTTCTGGTCTCCGCTCCAACTGCGACCAGGGTTGTTCCTCTCTCCTCCCTCCACCCATTTTGTTCCGGCTTGCCCCACCTCTCTGGCGGTCTGGGACTGCTTGTATCAATCAGCATAAGAAGCAAGACTTTCTGCTGAGTCCATTTCCTTATCCCATAAACACTGTTTTATTTCCTCCTTGGACATATTCAGGAACTGCGCTTGAGCTATCAAATCACACATTCCTTCAAAGCTAGTGACACCCCTTCCTTGGACCCATTTATCTAACAAATCCTTCATCTGGTTTAGATAAGCCACATTACTTAGTCCAGGCCCTCTCTTAAGGGTTTGAAATTTTACTCTGTATGTTTCAGATGTAATTTGAAATTGCTTTAAAACCAAATCCTTGAACGTATTATAGTCAGAAGCCCCATCAATAGGCATCTTATTGAATATGTCCAGAGCTCTTCCAGTCAATTTTGCGACCAATGTGGTCATCTTGTGAGCTTCAGGAATTTATGGAGAGTGCACAGTCTCTGAAAGGTGAGAAAATATTCAGCAATATCACTGGATTCATCATACTGTGGACATAATTGCTCCCATTTGTGGATTGTTGGGGAAGGATGGTTAGAGTTATCCAGTAGATTCCGCTCAGCCCTTGCCTTCTCCATCTCCAGTGCATGCTTCCTCTCTTTTCCCTTCTCCTCCATTTCTTTTTCTCTTGCCTCCATAGCTCTTCTGTGGGCAGCCTCTTGGATTTTTTCTGCCTCTTTCGCTGCCTCCAGATCTCTCCTGTGGGCAGCCTCTTTGTTTTTTTCTGCCTTGGGCTTTGTCATGGTTGCCTCTCTGTTTTTAAGTAACTTTACACCTGAGAGATAGAAATAAAACAAATAAACAAATAAAATCTTGGCTTGTCAAATAAATAGGTTGTGCTGTAACCTGATACCTGTGTTCTCTGATAGTGATTGTCAGCCTACAGAAAAATCATTTAAAAAAAAAAACCTAACACCTTTGTCTCCAGGCAAATAGACAGAAAAACCCTCTAGTTGCTCTTAGCTAAACAAACAAGCAAAGAAACAAAACCCTCTTCAGGTCTGTGAAGAACCTGTAAATTTCTCTGCAGGAGGTTAACTACCCTGCCTTGAGGTAGAGAAAACTCCAGCTCAAAAAAGACAAATCCCTTTTGTCTCTGCTCTGGCCCCCAAGCAGAGACAAAAAAACTCTAACTGCTTTCAGCTTAAAACCAGCCCAAATGGAAAAAAATGTCCTTTTAAAATCTGTGCTTCTGGTTCAAAATGAACCCACTGTGCTTCTGGTTCAAAATGATTCCAAAAATATCTCAAATTGATCCCACCTCTCTGCCACCATGTCAAGGTTCCTTCCCCACTCTGAACTCTAGGGTACAGATGTGGGGACCTGCATAAAAGACCCCCCCTAAGCTTATTCTTACCAGCTTAGGTTAAAAACTTCCCCAAGGTACAAACTTTTACCTTTTGTCCTTGAACCTTTATGCTGCCACCACCAAAGTGTCTAACAAAAATAACAGAGGATGTGCCCACTTGGAAACATCTCCCCCCAGAAATATCCCCCCAAGCCCTACACCCCCTTTCCTGGGGAAGGCTTGATAAAAATCCTCACCAATTTGCATAGGGGGAGGGATAGCTCAGTGGTTTGAGCATTGGCCTGCTAAACCCAAGGTTGTGAGTTCAATCTTTGAAGGGGTGATCTGGGACAAAAATTGGGGATTGGTCCTGCTTTGAGCAGGGGATTGGACTAGATGATCTCCTAAGGTCCCTTCCAACCTTGATATTCTGTGATAGGTGAACACAGACCCAAACCCTTGGATCTTAAGAACAATGAAAAAGCCATCAGGTTCTTAAAAGAAAATTTTAATAGAAGTAAAAGAAAAACCTCTGTAAAATCAGGATGGTGAATACTTTACAGGGTAATCAGATTCAAAACGTAGAGAATCCCTCTAGGCAAAACCTTAAGTTACAAAAAGACACAAAAACAAGAATATACATCCCATTGAGCACAACTTATTTTATCAGCCATTTAAACAAAACAGAATCTAACTAGATTGCTTACTAACTCTTTATAGGAGTTCTGACCTGCATTCCTGCTCTGGTCCCAGCAAAAACATCACACAGACAGACAGAACCTTTATTCCCCACCCCCTCCAGCTTTGAAAGTATCTTGTCTCCTCATTGGTCATTTTGGTCAGGTGCCAGCGAGGTTACCTTTAGCTTCTTAACCCTTTACAGGTGAGAAGATTTTTCCTCTGGCCAGGAGGGATTTTAAAGGGGTTTACCCTTCCCTTTATATTTATGACAGTGGCTGTAACACTTGTGGACAAAGAGGTAAATCCAGAGGTTCCACTGGCAAAAGGGGTTTGATTTGAAGGGAGACATGCACACAGTGCACATCCTTTATGCGGTCTTCCCCTCCTGCCTCCCAGACTCTCTTCCATTCTTTCCTCTGTAGCAGAATCATGGAGAGCTACTTCATCTGTTGGTGTATCTCTTGTTGCTCCAAAGCTGGGGACAGAGAAAGAAAAAGAACCCTTCTATCAGCCCCCACCCAAAGTGACTCTGGCTGTGTGCTATGGCTCAACCAAAACAAAAAAACCCTAACTGCGGGAGGTTGATTGTAGTGGAGATTTACTAACAGTATGCAACTATACTTCAGCCTGGAACCTTCTAATATCACTTTCTACATGGAAGGATGATTTAATGTTTGCTGCTTTGCTAACAGACTGCCTGTTTAAAACAAAAGATAATAATTTATTGGATTGCAGTATGTGGGAAAGATTAATAATAGAATACAATAGCCAGACTGCAGTGCAAACTAAACTAAGGCCAGGAAATATTTTTGATCTTGGTCGTAGTTTAAAAAAACACTATATTGATGAATATATTCAGCTCATTCATCTGAAATGACATGTATGCTAATTTCTCTAATGGAGTGACTATAACACTTACGCACATGTGCATATGCAGTGGTCAGTCTATACTAGGCATTTTTTTCTGGCTTCCTAGTACATGAAGGTTGTAAAGACCCAAGAGCTTTTTTATTTCAGAACTTTTGCATTTTTGTATAGATCTAGCTTAAGGGAGAAAAGAGTTCTGTTATACTTTAGTATAACACCATTATCTCTTACCATTCAGAAGGTAATGCCTCTACGGATATTACACAATGTGAGTAAAGAGCCAGATCCTCAATCGGTATAAATCAACATAGCTCCCCTGAAGTGAAAGGGGTTATGCTGATTTACACCATCTTAAAATTTGCCCCAAAATATACAATATGGAAGAAGCGCTGATCAGTTTTACCTCGGTCTCTTAGTTATTGCATATTTTATTGTACTAATGCTTCTTACACTAACTACAGTATTAAATCATTGTGAGTCATAAATAGAATGAGATCTGGGATGTATAAATCAGGGAACTAAACTGGAAGTTTAACGTGAAGATTTATAAACTAACATACTGAATCAGAAGTTTTAAATTTAAGATTCAGCAATAAGAATTTTTGTATGCAGCATGTATAAATCAGGGCCATATACCTGACTTTGAAAATTAATATGTATAAATCAGAATGATACTAATAAATCATGGCAAATACGTTATACTTAGTAAGTTTTTTTAATGGAACATTTCCCTTATATATTATATAAAAGATATCAACTTTTGAGAAGTGCGTTTTAATCTGTTCTCTCTCTTTTATATGGGGGCCCTGTTATTAAAATGTCTAATCTGCCTATATGCCACCAAATCACTGTCACTCCAGATGACAAACAAGTGGTCTTGCCAATCTATAAATAAAAAAATGGTGGGTCAGAAGTTCAGCTGATGAAACAGAAGCCAGATCCTCAGCTGGTCTGACTACAGAAATTCATACTGAAGATTCTGATTCTAGGTTTCTAAAAATGAATTGGCTGAGATTTAGCAGCTATTACATATCACCAGTGTCACCACTACATATACATTACTATAGGGGAGCCTTTCCCCACCAAAAATATGAGAAGAGGTATAAGGAAATTACCAATGGGAACAAATTTCTATACAGAGAATTGGATTCCTCCACCAGCACACATTCTCCTTCTTTCTCTCTAGGTTTCCTAGACTAACGCACTGTGGTTCAAATCCTGAAGTCCTCACCTAATTCTTATTCAGACTAGGCTCATTGGCTTCAGTGGAAGCCTGAGCAGTGACTGAGTAAAGATGAAAGATTTGGCGCTTACTGTCAAGTAGCTGTAACATGTTCTGCAGATGGATCATCATCAGCATACATTCTGTACATCTGTGCATATCCACCACAAAGATATTTCAGCATTTCTTTTTCCAGCTAGTGATAGAAATCACACACACATGTTTCTGAGGGAGCAGGAGGAGGGAGAGAAAGAGAGAGAGGACAAAGAGAAGTCAGTTCTCAGTGAATACATATACTCCGCCTAATCCTCTGGTGCTGAAAGTTAGAAAGGCAGTTAGAAAGTTAGAAAGGCAGGCAGATGTATAATTGGGGAACTTTTCCAGACTCATTTTTTAAAATATGATGAGCTCAGTTTTGACTGCAGTACTCAGAATCATTTTGCCTATAACAATGCAGCTTGCACCACCAAGGATGTATTCAGAGGGCCTAATGAACAGTGGACAACTTGGACAAGGAACTTTTACCAGATTCAATTCGTGACTTTCCAGTACAGCAAAAAGGTTTTCCCTTACATGATACAATACCCATAACCATCAAGGCAGGAATATTCTGTGAATGATTTGGATCACCTGAATTATGTGTTATTGTTCTTTTTATTTTTCTGACTTCCTATCATTTCTAAAATACCTTAGAAGCAGAAATACTATATGGTATGGTGGACATACTATAAGAGTGGAAGAGCAATGATTTTTTTAAAGTGTATACCAAGGAATGCTGCTACATGGCCGGTGATCACATGGGCACCAAAAGCTTTGGTGGCGCTACAAGATTGTACATTCAATTTACATCCATCATTGGCAATCAGACCACCTCAAGTAGCTTGTCAGAGATCGATGTGCAAGGAGGCCACATCCATTTGGGATTTGCCGTGATGATGACAATTATTAGAAGCAGAAATGGGGAACCAGTTCAAAACATTTTTTGTGAATATTGGTTTGAATTCAGAAATGAGTAAGTCATCCATAGTCAGGACTAGAGCTGGGCAAGTAATGGGGACAATGATGAATAGTTAATTTGAAAAAAAAAACAGTAAAACACTGAATAAATAAATTTGACAAGTAAGTTCATGCATTATTCGTCCAGGTTTTGTTAAAGGGGAGAAATCAGAAAATTATTTTTCTTTCTTCACAGAAATGAGATATTGAAAGCACTTATTAGTCATCTTGTCTATCCTGTTGCATATGCAGGATTATTCTCTAAAGAATATTCGTGAGTGCTTTGTTCAGGAATACATTTTTCCTGAAATCATTGTATGAACATGTGTGTGTGTGTGTGTATGAGAGCAAGCGAGCAACTGAATGTTTGTCAGCATGGCCTCACAGCATTTTTGACTAGCAAGAGCTCCACTAAGGATGGCATCAACTCTCCACATGGATCCCCTCAAACCCTGCTGCATGCGGGGCTAAGATAAATCCTGCTACCCTGGGTGCTCGGTCTAGGCAGAGCAAATGCTGATCTCCTCCGATGGGGAAATTCTACAGAAAATTAAATAATAAGGAGTGCGTTGCAAAGAACAGCTGGCACTCAAAGAATCAGTAGCAAAACTGACTACACCTGCATAATACTAGAGGGTTTTGGCTATATGTGAACAAAGTGCAGAGGGATTGAGGATGTGAAATCCATCCATTTGATACAGAGCCACTACATCACTTCCACTGATCAAGTGCTATTTCAGCCTACCACAGAGGGCAGGTCAAGAAGCAATGGGTTCAAACTACAGCATAGTAGTGATTCAAATGATTCTATGATTCTATGGTTCACAGCAGATTTAGGGAAAAAACTTCCTAGCTGTAAGAACTGTAGGACAATGGAACAGACTGCCTAGGGAACTTGTGGAAGCTCCTTCACTGGAGGATTTCAAAGGGAGGCCAGATAGCCATCTGTCTTGGATAGTTTATATACAATAAATCCTGCATCTTGGCAGGGCATTAGACTAGTTCAGTGGTTCTCAACTGTGGTCCGCCACTTGTTCAGGGAAAGCCCCTGGCGGGCCAGGACGGTTTGTTTACCTGCCGCGTCCGCAGGTTTGGCTGATCGCTGCTCCCACTGGCCGCAGTTCGCTGCTCCAGGCCAATGGGGCTGCAGGAAGGGCGGCCAGCACATCCCTCGGCCCGCACAGCTTCCCGTAGCCCCCATTGGCCTGGAGCAGCGAACCGCGGCCAGTGGGAGCCGCGATTGGCAACACCTGCGGACACAGCAGGTAAACAAACTGGCCCAGCCCACCAGGGACTTTCCCTGAACAAGTGGAGGACCACAGTTGAGAACCACTGGACTAGATGACCCTTGTAGGCCTTTCTAACTCTATGGTTCTATGAAGTAACTGTTGAAACAACTAACTATTGTGAAAACATTTATAGCAAACAAAGTAGGTTGAAACACCTTGAACTGATAAGCTTGCCTTATGCAATGTGTAAAGAGCTTCATCTTGTCACACAAGCTGTATAGATGTTAGTAGCTAGTAAAGGTGTATATAAATTGTGCAATGTGTCACATGAATTGGAATTGGCGTATCACCCTGTACCTAAACCCCATAGGTCTGGGCCTATCCAGTGTGAGCAAATAGCTGTTGTGTGTCTAATAAATTTATCTGAGTGACAAGCTGGAGTCAAAATGAGGTTTTTTTTGGATCCCAGAGAACTGGATAAAGTGATATCTCAGAACTGGACAAGGTGTTCTGGATAAGTTGAGAGGAAAAAGTCTCAGAGGGAATCCCAACATTAGGGAGGTCCTTTCTGCAGGTTGCATGGAATGCACATGCATCTCAATATGTATCTTCATATATATGTAGTTTCCACTGGCAGTCCTTCTACTTACCCATAGGTTTCAGAGTAGCAGCCATGTTAGTCTGTATCCTCAAAAAGAAAAGGAGTACGTGTGGCACCTTAGAGACTAACAAATTTATCTGAGCATTTGTTAGTCTCTAAGGTGCCATGAATACTCCTTTTCTTTTTACTCATCCATAGAAGTTCTTGCATAGGCCTCTCCATCCTTGCTGAACTTCACCCCAAATGAGTTAAAAATGTTCACCACTGAAATGTAGCTGCCTCTTAGATAAAATATTTTAGCTGTTCAGCATAACACCGCAACACTATAGAACATGTTAAGACAGGTAGGGAAGAATACCTTATCCAGTTGAAACTGCAGAGGGAGAATGTAGATAGGTAGAATGCAGAAACCCATGTTGCCTGTTATTCATGGGTGTTTAGATTCTTTTAGCTATTTCCCTTTTGATATTTCTGCCATTAGTTTACTAGTGGTTGTGATCATTTCACTATATCGGTATTTCATTGTTCATTTCTGCTGCAGAGCACAAGAGAATTTTATTTCTAATGTTTGCCGCCAAAATTAGGCATCTGAATCTGTAAGGGGAAGGAACTCTCTGCTGCCATCTGCTGGTGAACCAGAGCCAGAGCCAGAATGAGCCAAACCTAATTGCATATTTGTTGCTCAGCGTGAACATTTTGGTTGCTTTGGTTAAAATTCAATTAAGTTTTGTGAGTAGTGGTAATGACATGCTATCCTTATTGTGTGACAAAAGAGAAACAGAACTGTACTTAATATGCCCTGTATGAAGGGTCGCCATAGAGAGAGCCTCAATCTTGCACTGCTTGGTAGTAGAGCTTGGTCACAAGCCAGGCAGAGAGGGAGGAGAAAGGGGTTCCTACCTACTGGCAAGAAGTGAATCCCTGGAGGCAAGGACTCTGTCCAAAGGTTATATTAAGCATTAAACCTCACTGACAAGTGTCTCTTTGCTGAAGCCACAGAAGACCACTGGTCTACAAAGATATTTTGACTCCTAACTTCTGTTGATTTCAAGGGAAGTTAGGAGCCTTAGTACCTTTGTGGTTGTGTTTATGTAATAAGATAGGCTTCAGACAAGCAGGATTCTTAATTCCTTTGGAAATATTAGTAGCATACATGGAAATATTAAGATTTTATTTATACTTCTATTACCACTGTATATTTTAAAGGTGAGCCTAGATCAGATTATATAGGATATATTACTACTCAATCACTTATATAGTTACCTTCTTTTAATTATTTCAATGAAGTGACTTTCTACTTTATTTGGTAAATGTCAAAATAGTTAAGATGCTCATATATTTAGAGTAAATTACTGTAAATAGGATAATAGCTAGAAACACATTATCTCATTATCAGCAAGCAGCTAGGTTTTTAGTGACTGGGCTGTGGGCCACCAATTTAGAGCTCTAATCGAACCAGACTTATGCCTCATGTAAGTTTGCTTTTCATGTAATATAAATTGAATGGGACTGAAAACTACACTGCTGTCTGTTACATGAAAATTACACTTTTTCACTTGTTTTTTGTGTGGATTGCACATCAAAAATGCATTTGCATTTGAAATGGCACAGGCAATGCTGAAAAAATAAGAGATTCTAGACCAAACAAGCTAGTTACAATGATTCACAAAAATACAACAAAGAAACAAAGAAACAAAGAAAAAAACCAAGGCATCTTTAAGTTACATGAGGTCGCACTGACCTTGGCAACTTTAAAGGATAATATTTACATATGTTTGAAATGTAGGTGAACAGTTTATCTAGTTCAATGGTTCTCAACTTTTTCTTTTCGTGGACCACTTGAAAATTGCTGAGGGTCTCGGCGGACCACTTAATGATCTTTCTAAATGTTGTTTGTGCCGTTAGCTAACTATTGTAAAGCACTTTTGGATAAAAGTGCTATATAAAATAAAATAAAAAGCACACAACTCATATTGTAATATCAGTAGTCTTACCTTTCTAATGCAATGGATGTGCCCTCTCTCCCCCACTGTGACAGCCCTCGAGCTGGGGCTCGGAAGGAGGGGGTCTCCCCCTCCACGGCAGCCACCATTAGTTAGCTAACTAAGGCTGGCCAGGGAAGGAGGGGGGTCTCTCCCTCTCTCTCCTGCTGGGGCTGGGAAGGAGGGGGTCTCTCCTCTGCCGCAGCAGCCCCCAAGTTGGGGCTGGGAAGAAGGGGCTGTCTCTCCCCTGCCACAGCAGCCATGGAGCTGAGGTTCGGAAGGAGGGCCATCTCTCCCCGGCAGCCACAGCCCAGGAACTGGGGAAAGTCACCTCTTTCTCTTTCCACCATAGCCCTGCACATCCCAAATTCCCCCTCCCTCTCTTCTCACCCCACTGCCCCCTTCCACCTCCCCCTTATTCCCCCCAAGGCCACCACCTCTCCTTACATGTGCGTCTTCTCCAGTGTCCAGGCACCTAATTAGTGGCCCTTCATTTTCTTGTGTGCAGCTGACCAGGGGCGTACCTTAGAGGGAACTATCCGTGGACCACCTGAATGGAGCTCGGTCCGTGGACCACAGGTTGAGAACCACTGCTCTAGTATATTAGGTACTATATATTATGTTCTATAATGTATTAGATACTAATTGTTTTTTGCTGAACATTAAGCATTAAATCCTTTTTGTTACAGTTCTTTGTTCTTGAACAAACATTTAATTGTTCAAATTTTATTACAAGTTCTGTTTGTTTGTTTGTTTTAAGTTTGAAAAGGCTTTATTAAATTTTATTCAAGGGAATTACAAGGAAGTGGAATGCCATTTTTTTAATTCCAATGTTCCATATAGCTGGAGGTGGGTAGGGGTTGAGGGATGACATTAAGGCTTGGAAAAATAGAAGATAGAAGCCGTTTAAAAGAAATCTTTAAACATGTTTTATATTTGAGGTGGGGGATTCTCAAACATGCATCAGTATAAGGGAAATACTTTCATACATGTTTAAGTTCCTTTCCCATCTTATATTTTCCATGATCAATGATTAAAGACTGGCTTTTTTCAAAATTATGTCTAGCTCTATTTTAATTAAATGTTTTCCTAATAGAATGGAAGGGCTGGATCCTTAGTAGGTGTAAACTGGAATGGCTCAATTGAGTTCAATATATCTATGCCAGTTTACATCATGAGGTTCTAGTCCATAATTTTTAGAAGCCTTTTGCATTCACCTGGTTCACAAATCTGGCCTTCCCAGCAAAGTCAATATAATTAGGCTGTCTACGTGCAATGTTCAGTATGCCATCTTTCACACTCCACCTCTCCCAAGAACATGTCCAGAACAACTGTGGGTTTGGTGGAGGGAGTAATGGGAATATTGTAATGGATGGAATATTGTTCTCTGTGAAACAAAAGAAGGACACAACCTGCAATGCACTCCAGCCAGGTTAAAGAGAAACAGAGAGGCATCTTGATTCCCAAGATGATAAAGCTTGTTTTACTACAGAGACCTCAACACAAAGCAGCTCAATACACAATGTGTGGCAGTAAGCAAGTGCAGTAAATACCAGATTAAGATTTCAACCTGCATCTTGTGGCTTCTGCTTTGGCAACATTGTCTGGACTGGCCCTTCTTTGCATTAATGTTTTTCCCTTTGGGACACTAAGTGTGATTTTCTCATGTAATGTGTATATTATAAGATCATTAGTCACTTTCTCTCTTGTGGTTCAGTGGCTCCAACAATTAGTCAATTTATAGTATTACCTTTATAAACATGAAAACACTATAAACAGAGCCCCCAGGAAATAAGAAATATTTGGAATCTGGGTATATTTATGATATGGTTTTTATAAGTGTGTACACTACACGGATGGGTGCTATAGAAAACCTTAAAATAGATTAGATTTCAAAATCAATATATTTTATATTTGTGAAGTCTTTTATATAGTCTCCTATTAGAGATTTTAGATTTCTATAGCTAACTTAGTAACAGCTAAAGCCAGCTTAACTGAACACTCGCATGAGGCCCTGCCCCTGATGGGAGTCTGAAGTTTTTCCTCCACTTAACACTCTCAGTCCAATGGCCAGGCGGAAATGGCCAACCAGTATCTGTTAATGCTACATTAATTATCACCAGGATGATTGGGCCTCACTTCTCCCTTAAGTGAAATTTGCCTACAACAACACAGACCATGTGTCTATAGGTCAAACCCCCCCCCCCTTTTTTTTTCCAATTATAGGTGCCACCCCTGATTCCACCTGCAATTACATGTGCCCTTGTGTACCACTTCATACTTTGTGAGGACCATTTGTTGGGCCCAGGAAGAAGGGGAGAAGCACTTGGAAAAGGCAAGAGCAGACTGTAAGTGATATGCAGACCAGCATCGACAGTAAGGCCCCACCTATGCAGTAATACAAAAGGTTTGGCTCTCCACTGAACATCTCCACACAAACAGACCTGCTTGCAAGCTGGACTTTTGGTTCCTTTGCCCTTTTAAGATCCAGTCACTTCTGAACTTCATGTACTCTGCTCTCTATAGATTCACCTGATGATTCGTAAAAAGAAAAGGAGTACTTGTGGCACCTTAGAGACTAACCAATTTATTTGAGCATAAGCTTTCGTGAGCTACAGCTCACTTCATCGGATGCATACTGTGGAAACTGCCAAACACAAATGATGATTCGTGTATCACTTTTGAAACCCTACACAGAAAAACCTTTCCAGCCACCTCCTCTACCAGTAAGATACAGGCCCATGAAGAATGCATGGTTCATGAGATCCTGGACTCTAAACTTAAACATGACAGACTGGTATCTTAGGAACTGGGGAGAGTATGGTTCTGAGGAACGCACCTGAGACCCTGCAGAAAATGTACATGCTCCTGCACTTGTGCAGCTGTTCAATAGAAATCCCACACAAACACACCCCATGTCACCCTGAGGGCACCCCTTGGGCAAAGGGTGATGTCAGGCATCATGGGTCTTTAATGCTGGTCCACAGGGCTCTTAGGAGCTAGTACATTCAAACCTGCCACCCAGTGACCTGATAGCAGTAGCCAGAACAGAAGCTGAACCCTGACAAAGGACTCCAGTCTTGGAATCTGATTGGCAGAATGCTGAGGGTCCTGACTGGTTCACAGCTTCTATATTAACCCGGAACAGGAACAGGAAGTTGTCAATGCATCTGGGATCTCCCTGCTTTGGATTGCTTCCCCTGTGCTAGTTGCTCCTACTGCCTGCTGCTGATCTTCTGGTAACCTGACCTTGCCTGCCTCCTGGCACCTCAGTTTTGCCCTCTGGCTTGCCTTGGACTCTGACCTGCTGGTATCCGACCTGGCCTGACTCCTGACTCCTGCTCTGACCACTAGGTCAGATTGCCCATGCCCTGGTCATGACTCTAAGAAGACATGAAAGCATGGGGAAGGACCCATACATGCTACTGATAATGAATGAGTCAAAGCATATGTAGTCTTCAACTGTCCCTTTTTATTTAAGTGATCAGAATGAATACTTGAATAGCTTCTACTTTAATCTGCCCAGATAACATAATGAAGTCATTCCAGCTTATATTGGTGATTGTAAAGAATAAAATAATTTCATACCTGTCTTGTGGGACATCAGAAAAGGATTCTGGGCAGATGTTGATCATTTATTCAGGCTACTAACAGGGAAGAAATGCTTGTACTTGGAATGTTCTCCCTAAACTTCTTAACCTAGGCCTGCACCCATTGCCGTCAATGGCAAAACTCCCACTGATTTCAGTGGTGCAGGACCAAGATTTAGGCATCCTCCTTCACTTCATATCACTTAGAAAAGCATTCTTCTACTTTGAATCATATGAGAAGTGAAAGGGAAGAATGGCAACAGAGCTGGAAAAAAAATGTAACCTTCAGGGTATGTTTGTGTTCACTGAACAACCACAAGGGGTCAGGATTGGAATCCTCATCCTTCTTTCTTTTTCTCCTTGTCAACTTCAGTCTGTTTCTGACCACGTTATATCATGCTGAACTTAAATTCTACCTTCTTTGAAGCAGCATCCATGTCTGTGCTTGCTTTTGTGAGGCACTTAAACATAGCTGCGTATTTGAAGATAAAAAAAAATAATTATGAAAAGGCTTCATTGGCTTTCCTGGATACTGAATTATTATTATTTATAATTAATTATTTGATTATATTAGGGGTCCTAGTCATGGATCAGAGCCCCACTGTGCTAGGCACTTATCATGTGGTGGCTGGCCTTTTTAAGAGGACTCAAGGCCTAGTCTCTTTGCAATGGGCTTCTTTAAGGAGACATAGCCCATCGTGGTCCACCTGGAGGTAACTCACTCCTTAAGTGGCTGTTTCACAGCTGATTAGCTAAGAAGCACTTGAAAGGCCAGGAAAGCTCAGTTGGAGGAGGGCACTCCTACAAAAGAATAGTTCCCAGGGAACAAAACAGAACTCCCAGCGAGAGGAACTCAGGGAAGGACCTACCAGATAGCTTCAGGATGCCCAGCCAGTGAGGACCTATACACTGCCAAGGAGGAAGGCAAAACAGCATCAGGTTAGAAGTAGCCAAATTTAGCTGCTAAATAGAGGGTCCCTGGCTGGAAACCCAGAGGAGAGGGCGGGTCTGGGTTCCTCTACTGACCCCCAAAATAAGGGGATGTCAATGGTTCCCTCCAACACACGTGAGGAACATGGAACTGTTAGTGGAGCTGAAGGCCTGAGATAAAGTCATTAGACTTCTGCTTCACTGGGCTCTTTACTATGATGAAAGGGGTGGGAACTATAAGCAGTGTGACCAGAGGACTGAGTTGTGAGAAGGGGCAAACTACCTCGGGCTTGGAGGGTCTGTCAACAGGAGGCACCAGAATCAAAAAGGGAGCACATTAGCCGGTGTATGACACCTCTATAGCACTGTACATATGTATGACAAAGAGTCATTCCTTACCCCAGAGAGCTTGCACTCAAAGTATAAGATGATTGACAAGAGGTGGATGCAAGAGATGGAGGGGAGAACAAGGAAACAATGAGTTAATACAATATAACAGAGTTAAAACTACTAGGTAGAGCTGGCAAAACCAGCATTTTTTCATTAAAAATATTTCAAAAAGTTTTTCTGCAGGTTTTGAAAAGAAACAATTTTTCATTCTTTGGATTTTTATGTAACATTTATTGAAAACTCTAATAATTTGAAACACAAAAATGTTTTTGATTTCCATAAACCCTTTCTTTCTTATTTTCTCCATTCCCTGCTTCCATTATTTTTTCCATTTCACCACTGAAAGAGGTGTGTGGTGCAGGGAGGGAGGAGGGAGGGAATGAAAAAAAAATAGACACAGGAAAACCAAAAGCTGAAAATTTTCACTTAATTGAAAATTGAGGGGTGACAAATTTCAAACCAGTTCTACAACTGAAGTTGGATGGGTGCAAGCCAAGTCTCTGGATGTCAGCTTTCCCTATCACCATTCTCAGAGATGAGGAGATTTGTGAAGGTCTAGGCAACACCTGGTATGGGTGAGACCCTGACTCAGTAAAGCATTTAAACACCTGCCCACATCCATCCCTATTCAGGACAGGACTTACGCATAAGCTAAAGGAAGCTGTCCTGAACTGGGTCTGAGAAAAAAAAACTGACTCTCTTTAACAATGTCTTGCTAATGTCAACATTTGCATAAGCTCCCACCATCATCAACCAATAGCAATACTGTTAAAAATATATATATGCAGATATACTTTGTGTATCCATGTATTTAAAGTCCCTAGCTAAAGTACAGTGGAAATCTTGTGAGTTAGAGGTGAAACTTTCTGCTGCAGCATGTACTTTGCAAAGTCTCTATTGCTAAGATCACTATTGCAGAACATAAAACAACTTTTCTTCTTTTTAACTCCAAATTTGGACAAAAATGGAGAGGAAAAATTAAAAACAAGGTACTCAGAGCTGAAAACTCTGGATATGCTAACAGAAACAACGTCACCAGATTGGTAAAATCAGACCAATGTCAAATCTCTAAGCCTTGCTTCAAAATTAGAGCCAGAAACCTACTCATCTCTAATAGCAGGGAAATTTGGAATCAAATATAGAAGTTCTGAAGAAAAATTGGTGTACTCCGTCCTAATACATCTGGTTTAACTATGTCAAATATTAGATACCATGATAATGTTTAGGTAGGGATAGGTTAAACATTGATTTACAGCTGGGTGTAGTTCCATCTACATTTAAAAATGTTGATGCAAAATGTGTTGATCTTAAAGTTCATATCTCTGCATTACACACTAAACTCCAAGTGGTGGTAAAGATTACAACACTCTTGGAGAAACCTGCAAGCAGAGAAAGTATAAACTAGGAGTTATGGGATGAAAATAAGAAAAGGAAATCTTAGGCTAAATATCAGGGGGAGTTCATAACAAATAGACCTTCAAGACAATAGAATGGTCTCCAAGGAAAGTCATGGAAATCCAGTCCCCAGCACCATGCTCATGGAAATTATTTTTTTAAGGAGGAATTTGAGGAGCACTGCAGGGAATATTCAGTTTTGTGCACTCTGAAATTCTGAGGAATGTTAACAATTCAGTTTTTGCTATTGTATGCGACTCCAGTTGTGTGCCAGTTGTGTGTCAGAATTTTCAGAAGTCAGCTGTCATGTGAGACTAAGGCACCTAACTCCACCTCCAACAGAAGGGGGAAAGGGCATATATAAGCCATGGGAATTACAAGAGTTAATGAACAAGACCACATAATTTTGCAGTGAATCTCAGAACATCTTGAAATCCACTTTAGTAAATGATATCACACAGTATCCCATGAGATTTTGAAGTAATTTATGCAAGACTCACATGGTAACTGACAGTATGATACTGTACTTAGAGTTCACTTGAAAATGTATTGTTCCATTTTTTCTGTTCAATATATTTGATGATTTTTTTTAATAACCTTGTTTTCAAAGGACAAAAAATAGAATGTAGGCTCAGAATGAATTTTGCATAGAAAAGAAGACAATAAAAATGTAACTCCCATTTCTACATTACTCATGGGGTTTTCTGGAACACAACACACAAGCAATCTTCCATACTCAAGCAATTATCGTAAAAGGACTACCAGTTCTTGCAAGAATGAAATACTTTCCATGAAAACCTCTTCATAAAGGAAGGGGGAGTCTCCATAAAATCATATTCTATTAATCCCCCCGGCCCCCAAAAAACAAATTTTGCAAGATAGAGACAATTCAATTTTAATGCCATTTGTCTAACTCTCTAATGCTTGATATATGATACAGTGGAGTGAGCTCAGGTGAAGAGCTTCCATGATTAGATCTCCAAGGTGATATGGTAATAGAAATTATTATTGTTGTTAGAAGTCTAGACCAGTGATTCTCAAACTTGTTCCACCGCTTGTGCAGGGAAAGCCCCTGGTGGGCCGGGCCGGTTTGTTTACCTGCCGTGTCTGCAGGTTCGGCCGATCGTGGCTCCTAGTGGCCATGGTTCGCTGCTCCAGGCCAATGGGAGCTGCTGGAAGTGGTGGCCAGAACGTTCCTCGGCCCACGCCGCTTCCAGCAGTTCCCATTGGCCTGGAGCAGCGAACCGCGGCCACTGGGAGCCGTGATTGGCCAAACCTTCGGATGCGGCGGGTAAACAAACTGGCCCGGCCCGCCAGGGGCTTTCCCTGCACAAGCGGCAGAACAAGTTTGGGAACCACTGGTCTAGACAGTTCACCTTTTGCTTTCATTTGAATCCTTTTCTTTGAGTTTTTCAGTTTATTATAAAATCCCCCCACACACACACACACTTTTCTGTTGTGTAGAGTGGTGTGCATGTTGGAAAAACAAATCCATCACGGTTCATTCACATTTTTAATATATTTCTTTAAGACTTGCTTGTGCCTCTTATATTACTCGATGGAACAAATATTTGGTTTTACTACCATAAATGTTCATAAAAAGCATATTTAATTTGAGGACCAGTTGGTGTAAATTGGCACAGTTTATCATTAACTTCAATGATGCCATGCAAATTTACATCATCTGAGTATCTGGTTCAAAGGCCTGAAGCTCATGGAAAGTGATTTTTGAGGTCTTGATACTGTAACCACTTATACACATGAATAACTTTACACACATGACTAGTGCCATTGGGAGTCCCAAAGTTATTCAAGTACCTAAGAGCTTTCAGGGTCAGGGAACAAACTTGTTTCTAATGAGCATTCACAGCAGAAACTATAATTGATTGATAACATTTCCCCCCCCCCAATGAAAAGTCAATATTCTGATTTTTTTCATGGAACAGTTCAAAAGAAAATGAAAGTTTCATTTTGGCTAGAATAGAAATTTTTGTTTCAATTTGACTGGAATATTTTGTTTCATTTTTAACTTTGAAAGCCATCCGTTTTCTCTTTCTGTATTTTTTCCATTCCCCTTCCCTCCCTTTATAAATCCCCTGATCTTCCCTCCCCCGACTGGAAAAGCTTGTTTTCCCTCTACTTATTGCATTTCTTTCAAAAAAATTCCAGTTTTTTTCAACTGAGAAAAAAGGGAAATTAGTGAGAGTTTTTCCCATTCTCACCCACCACCACCACCTCCTTCTCTGTTTTCAGTGTGGAGGAGGAAAGAAGGGTATACAGCATCAAAGAGAGAGAAACTGAAAACCAACACCAAACACTTCAGTTTTCTAAATCCAAAATGAAAGAAAAAATGTGACTGAAACTGAAACAAATTTCAAATTACAATTAGTTTTTGTTTTTAACTTTTACACTGAAAAATAGATTAAAATGTTTACCGACAAAATTAAAATTATTTTTGTGGGAAACATTTTTGTTGAAATATTTTTACTAACTGTACCAGAAGCCTAATTATCATATGAATACATATCCTGTCAATGACAGAAACATTACCAAATGTTGTAAGTGACTGATATCACTAAGTGACACAGCTTGAAATTTTGATTTCAGTTTCCAAATTGAGTCCAAAGTTTGAAAATATTGCACTGAATACTGAAATAAACATATTTTAGAAAACTGCAATCTTAATGCAGACACCTTAATAACAGAAAGAAGTAAAACTTATTTGCTTTGAATGATTTGCTTAGCTTTCATACTCACAGCAGAAGTGCTCTATTTTATATGGCAAGAACATGGCTTAACACAGAAGGATAAAATTTTTCCCAAAACTCCTCACGAGACCATTAACAAAGAGGCAATTAAATGAGCAGACAAGATGTTCACCATATCCGCCACAACTTGGGCTTCAGATTGATACACAATTACTTTGTATTAATGATTGTGATAATAACAGAAAATCATAGTCCAGTAAATAAAATACTATTGGTATATTCTATATGAGATGGAAAAATGATTTACAGATTGTAGAAGTGGGTCCAAGTCTAGAATCTTTATATGCTTCTCTACCCAGGCAGCAAACAGCCTCATTGTTCCTGGAATGGTGCCTCAGGCAAGACCTGAGTGTCTCAAAAAAGAAAAGTTACAAACCTTTTTAAAATTCATAATTTTTGCTTATCTGCTGCCTCTCCCTGAGACATTCAAAGAAATCTCAGACATAAAATTTTCTCCAGATCTCACCTGCCCATTTGCATTTTCTCTTTTCACTGCTACTTTTGCTAACCTTCAGTGGCCATGTCTACATTGTCCATTTTTTCCCCCCTGTGCAATTTCCTAGAGCAGTGGTGGGAAATTGTTTAGAAAAACCTGGCATAGACCAAGCCAATTTGCTCATAACATCTGACCTCTCTTCTTTCATCCTCTTGGCACTTAATTCTCAGTCAGAGAAAACTCTAAGAAGACTCACCCACTTCCTAGCTCTGTCTGTTGCCGCCTCACTTCAGCTGCCCACGCAAACACAGCTGAAGATTTTAATAAGGATTTGCTGAGTACAGGATTTAAGTAATGGGCAATGAATTTAGCACTAGCAGACATAATAACTATAGTTGTGCTTTTAATCCTACCAAGCTTTCTTTAGATTCGGTTGGAGATTTTAATACTTAGTGTAAATTTTCTACTTACCAAGAGAGGTAAATGTCTGACATCCTTCTGAGTTACAAAGAAAATAATCCTGCCCAAACTAAAGTAAACAGCCTACCATTTTCTGTAAATACAGCTGATGGAGGAAACCTTGACAGTTTGAATATTCAAATATATTTTGGACTAATAAATGTACAACATAATTTACACCACCATGCAAACATGAAACAATAAGACCCCACCTCCCAACTCATTTTTCTCTCCTGTCCTACTCCAAAAAAAAATAATAAAAAAGAGCCTATATAGCAAAGTAGTGAATTTGGGAAATAGTCTATTACTAATTAGTTTGGAGGCCTGCTGCTGTGTTTTATTTATTTTTTAACAGCAGGGGAAAGAGCGCTTTATGAATAATTTATTATGGGGGACAGGGCTTTCCCACTGTCTGAAAAAGAAACAAACTCTAGCACTTCAGAAGCTTACTTTGTGCTAACCATCAACAAATATTGCATGGCCAGTCTTATTACTGAGTAAATTTGATTTTTGAAGGAATCCTTATATTTAGTTCTGGATTGCAGCCAACCAATGACTTGGGAAGGAAAGAATGGGCTCAGTCAACCCAGACTTCTTCTGCATATGAGAAATACCCACCAGACATTTAATTAAATTAAACCAGAAATTATGTTTAATCTGACTGGTTGAATGAAATGACATGGAAATCAACAAGTACAAAAGGTTCAACAGTTTAGTAAGTGAGCCCTGTTAAAGGGTTCTTCTTAAAAAGTATCTGGTTGCAGTTAAATAATGATGACACAGTATGAAGATGAGTGATGTGTTGCCAACATTTGAATAAGGAAGGGAGCTCCCACCAAAAAATAAATAATTAAATAAATAAAAATCTCTCCTCAGTCTGTAACAAAAGTCACACTCCAAAGGCATGATGTGAGCTTGTAAATCACAGGGGTGAGGGACAGGGAAATTTGTTCATTTGTCTTCCTATTTAAACAAATATGTACACAGGAAAGTGAAACAGAGGGATGGATTTTGAAATGAAAGGCTGCAATATTTTAATTTTAATGAATGTGGGGACAGCTCGTCACCGCTGTTCCCCCTCCCCCCCCCCCAAGAAATACCAAGCATTGTTAAATGGCCTTCATGCCAAACAACCAATACTCAGGGTTAGCCCTCTTTAGCCTGTCATAGGATTCAGGACACTGCCAACTCCTCTTGCAATCACGAGTGCAAGAGGAGGGAAATGTGTGGGAAAAGGGGGAATGAGGGTACACATAAGGGGAACCTCAGTTTATAAAGGCTTAATATCTCCCCTTTTTCCTCCAAGCTTATAGAGTCCAGAAGCTATCGCCCAGGTTGCAGGTTTACCTCAGTGATCTGGGTCCAGTGTCCACACTGGACACTGTCCACGATTTATGACAAAATTACAAACTCACTTATAAATGTACAGCTTTTAAATCCAGTCCTTCTTATTGCCCCAGAGCTAGGCATCCAGATACTGCAGGGAGGTAGAAAAAAAATCACCAGATATCTTAGCAACCCTACTCTGAGAGAAAAATTGCTTCCTGATTCCAACATCTGGCAATCCATCCATAAAAACATAGTTCAAACAACGCCTCTGTCAAAAGGCAGGGAGGGTGGGATAGCAACCACAGCAGCATGGTTGCTTCATGCCTTGAGAGCTTCACATAGAGGATAGAAAGGAGGATGAGAGACAATCAGCTCCATTTCCCCCCCTTCCCACACAAACAAATAGCCCAGCCAGTCAGCACAGAGAAGGGGAGGAATCTCTCCTCCTTCCCTGAGTCTGTTCCCACCCATCTCTGTGTGTATTCTAAAGAGAATGGGGAGAATGCTTATGTGCAGCCACCCCCCTCCCCTCAGACCTCAGAGTCCTAAGGATTCTTTATCCTGCTGGTGGGACCAAACATCTACCTAGCTAACGTTGGCGGGATATTCTCGTAACTATAATCAAAGAGAGAGGCAGCACTGTTGAGAAAACAAACTGATATTAAAATCATTTTCCTGGAAATACTTTATGACCGAAAGGACATACTAAGTTTATTGATTGTATAGAAATTGGAATAATTTAAAAGTAGCATGCAAACACCATAGAGTCCTTGACTTTTTTTTTTTTTTTAATGCCTCTCATCCGATGCAAGCTTCACCTAAAGAGCCACGGAGGAAGGGAAGTAGCAAGAGATTTTTTTCTGTGAGGGGAAAGAGACTGACCGGGATGACACAAAAGCAGGAAGGTAAGATTAACATAAATCAAACACAGGGTGTGTCACTGAGACTGAAAGGGGTTTAACTTTTCATGAAATGACACATTCCTTTGCGTGGACCAATGTAATGCGTGAAAAAGCAACCCATCCCCTCATGTGCAGCAATGAGCCAAGTACATTACACTGAATGTTTGGATTATATCTAATTCACCAAAACACAACACATCATTTTCAGTGTGCAATCAGGCTCAACTGTCAATAGTGGTGATGAGTCATAATAGATAAATATTTTTCTTTACTATTATGGCCTGAGTCTTGCTAAGCGTTGTTACAGTGCAAGTCTTCAGCAACATCCTGGAAAAGAAAGGCCAGTTAAAATGATAACAGCTGATAAATTCAGGGTTTGGAATCTAGCTTTAAAATTGTGTCATATGACCTGTTACCATGAGATTGAAAATCTGCCTGTTAAAAAAAAGAGCCTGGTGTTGAAAAAATACCTCTAGGGAACTATCTGTTGTGAAAATATTTTTCCCCCAACTCATCCATTCTAAATACCTGAGAAGAAAATTGTCTCTGGGCTCTGCAATGTATTTGATCCAGCCTCTAGCGCAGCCTACACAAAGGCTCACACTGATTGCAAAAATTGAACAGTAATTGCCCCCCGCCCCTGTCCTGAATCTAATGTTCTGAGGCTGTGTGGTTCTTTTCTCAGATTAGGATATTATATTTCTCTTTTAAATTCTGTTTTGAAGTAAAAGGGGAAAGTATGGGGGCAGCAACAGTCTGTGTTCTCAGTGTTTAAATTCTGGTCCCTAGCTGTTTTTGATGCTAGATTAAGTGCCACCTTGAGGAAAAATAATGTTAGGCAGAAAAAATTCAGACAGACCACTAATGCCACAACACCAACATCGCAGGTTACCTCTGTGAAAATAGCTATTGAATAAATACACAAAGGGCAATTTAAAATTGCTTTAATAATAAAATATATGTCAGGGCAATACTGAAAATTAGATTTGAGTTCAGTGAAATAATATTTCATGCATTATACAATGCCAATTACCATGTAAATAGATACGAAATAAAGTAATGTATAATTTAGGAGTTCAGTGTTTCACAAAGTAAGCATCAGAAAGCACTTGACATTTATTAAGTTTTAAAATTAGCCATGACCCTCATAAAAAGAAAGAAAGAAAAAGGAGCTATTCAAATTTTGTTTTTCATTATGGGACATATCTTGTCTCCAAATCTTCCTTTGGCAAAACCAGTGCAGTTCTTCTGCAAAAGGGTATTTAGGATTTCTGGAATCTGGTCAAGAGATGCATTTAAGGCCTAACGCAATACCCACTAAAGTCATTGGGAATATTTTCATTAACTCTAATTGACTTTGGGTCATGCCCTCATGTAGGAGTGGATTCCATATCATTGCATCTCCACACACAGTGGAAATTTGAGGCGGGGCAAGAGTGGGCTGTGAGAGGGGCAGAGTTACATACACCCATTCTTCAAACCACCACCCACAGACAGACGATGGATTGTTAGAGAACATGCAGTATGGAGGCTATTCCATCCATGAGGCTGGGCTAGTAGCCACAGAATAGCCCTCTTTTTGTCCATAACCTTGGGAGGGAAAGGATTTTTTCCTTCCCAGCTCTGGAAGAGATTCTTGATGAAAAGCCTTGGTTGAGCCTGTAAGAACTCCAGTGACATTTTTAGAATAATAAGGAAACACAACCATCTTTCAGAATGTAAGTAAATTTTGTTCTCACAGCACATTTTCAGAAACTTTTATACCACGGTATAATCAAGCAGTGTGACACACCCCCACTAGAAAAGGGATCTCATTTATTAAACTTTCCAAGCATAACTCTCAGAAAGCTGATGCTTGCAATAGCAGACGTATAATATATTTCACATATCCCAAAACAATGAAGCAAAGACATTGAAAAAATAACCAGAAAGGTCACTTCTAAGATGAGATATATCTATACATCTGGCATGGGGTGTTCGGTACTGTAACAGGGTAACAATCAGGCTCTATGTAAGACACTGTAGGGGGAAATACAAGCAGAAAAAACACAACCCAAGGACAGGAAAACGAGATATTCATAGAATTAGAAATCAGTTGTGCCCTCTACATCCATGTGTGGATCTTCCTTACTCCTCACTCAATAGGGCACAGCCCAGAAGCTTCTCCAGCACTATTACTACACCAGTGCACCATGAGGGACTGAGTGGAAGACTCTCAGTGATCTCTGAAGACCACATAAGCAGAAGCAATACCAGTGTGAGGAATGACTGGCCCACAGGTGGGAATAGAAGATGCCTATTGTCCTTCCTCATAGAATCATAGACTATCAGGGTTGGAAGGGACATCAGGAGGTCATCTAGTCCAACCCCCTGCTCAAAGCAGGACCAATCCTCAACTAAATCATCCCATCCAGGGCTTTGTCAAGCCTGACCTTAAAAACCTCTAAGGAAGGAGATTCCACCACCTCCCTAGGTAACCCATTCCAGTGCTTCACAACCCTCCTAGTGAAAAAGTTTTTTCCTAATATCCAACCTAGACCTCCCCCACTACAACTTGAGATCATTACTCCTCGTTCTGTCATCTGGTATCACTGAGAACAGTCTAGATCCATCCTCTTTGGAACCCCCTTTTAGGTAGTTGAAAGCAGCTATCAAATCCCCCCTCACTCTTCTCTTCTGCAGACTAAACAATCCCAGTTCCCGCAGCCTCTCCTCATAAGTCATGTGCTCCAGCCCCCTGATCATTTTTGTTGCCCTTTAGTGGACTATTTCCAATTTTTCCACATCCTTCTTGTAGTGTGGGGCCCAGAACTGGACACAGTACTCCAGATGAGGCCTCACCAGTGCCGAATAGAGGGGAATGATCACGTCCCTTCATCTGCTGGCAATGGTCCTACTTATACAGCCCAAAATGCCGTTAGCCTTCTTGGCAACAAGGGCACACTGTTGATTCATGGACACACTGAAGTTATCCAGAAAAAATAATACTGTCCTTAGCAGTATTAACTTTTCAGTGTGTTCTCCCCCCAACCCCCTCGCCCAGACTGGGTACAGCTTTTCCACTGGGAGAAACTGCACCGTCTGTCAGGATGTTGGTGTCTATAATGGAGGGAGCATAGGACCTTTAAGGAAGCCTACCATCCACACATGACCCAGTCCAGCATCGACCAAGATAAGGTGTAGTTCCTAGAAGGACCCTGGGAATTGTAGACTCGGCAGCAATGCACGCTGTAAAAAAGGCCAGGGAAATAAAAGAGCTTCTACTAGTCAGCAAGAAGCACAGAAAGCTGTAAGTGGAGCTTTGTTTGAGAAAGTCCGGGAAAATGCTAGGAGAGACTTGTGGCTGAGAATGGATACAGCTTGATTTTCTTCTGAAGGAAGAAATCTGAGAAAGAACAGGAGCTATAGGTATCTCTATAAATAAGAACCAGAAGAGTGTGTGTGTGTGTGTAAGACAGTGGTGGATTACTCCAAAGAGTATCCACTCCTCACTGCAGTCGGGTGAGAGCTGGAGACTGTGGAACTGGCGTGGTCAGAGGGTCACGCAGGTACTGTCTAGTTTGGACTCTACGGTCAGAGGAAGAAGAATTCTTAGGAGGCCTGCTATTATGGCTGAAATTCAGATGGACTCTTGGGAAAGAACTGTGCCCTGGAGAGGATGAAGAACAGTTGGCCAAAGCCAGTGTTTATTTTAGACTCTCTGTTGATTTTTTTTCTTCTAGCTTCCTAAATTAGCTAGAAGGCTAAATCAAATCACACATCCCACCAGAAGAGGCAGACTTTGGACCACAGGGGAAACTGAGGCCCAGTGGCACACCTGTTTCCAGAGAAGGTAAATGAGCTGGTTATTACAGGAAGTGGTTTCCAGGATGGATTCTATCAGGATTTTTCCATTTAAAAATTACTTTCCATCACTTTTCATATGCGAGAGGACTATCTGACCCCTCAATGGGGCCTAGACCGTCTGCATTTTTTTTCAGTTTTAGTCATGTAGTTTATCTTAAATGAATACATTTTAAAGAAGGGGGGAGGAATCTGAATAAGTAAAACTGTTCTCCAAGTGCATTCATCATGCTGAGCAGCGGTGTCTATACAGTACAGTTTCACTTTTACAGTTGCATGCAGCAGCACTTCATTTAATGTTTAAATACTTTAGTATAATGCTATTAGACTTTTTAAAAAAAATTAGCAGCTATACCTTGTCATGTTTCAGCTCTAATGTGCTATAAAAGTTAGCTGGTAAAATACTTTCCCACAATTCTATCAAGAAGTAGAGGCAGAGTACTAGCTTGTAAGCCTTCAAATAAAGATTCTGTGCCAGATCTCTAATTTGAGCAAATTGACAAAGCTCTGTCAAACTGAGCTAAGCTGCCTTACACCACTTCAGAATCTGGCCCTCTTAATGCAGCTTGAAATAATGTTGGCTATTTACAAACAGATGGTCCCCACAAGATAAAAGAAGGAGGAAGAGAAGAGAAGAGAAGAGAGCTGGGATGCAGAAAGAAGGAGAAGAAATAAAAGATGAATAAACAGGTTGATAAAGGTATGTGTTTGAGAGGAAGGAGGTTTCATACTTTTCCTTATGTTTTGTTTTTTCTGGCTGTATCTCTTGGTGTGTCTTACTGGGGAATTAAACCTAGTGACACATAACATGGTTTAACATGTTGCTGATAGGGCAGGGCAGGTGTCCCTTCAGCTCTTTATAATCACACCACAGGCTCCTACATATTTTTATCACTGCCATTTGTCATATGACACTTACATTACAAGATGTTAAAAAGCTAATCACACAGTTACTACAGCTACCTCCTATTCTAAGTACAGAGGGAAACTGGTAATCTCAGATACCGCTGCACAGTAACTGGTGTCAAATGTTGACATTTGAATGACCACAACTGTAAATCTCACCTTGTTAGCCCTCCACTTTTTTACAACCAGCCTAAAAGAAAGCTTTAATGCATGATGGAATGGAAAACAGAGTTAATTGCCTCAGTCTCCATTATGGGCTTTATTCTCACAAACACTGTTCAGTCCAAAATAGCCAACAAAGCTGCACTAGAGATGCAAGTTCTGCCGTAATTGAATGTCTTTCCATATCAAGTGTCACTGGAGATTTGTCCAGCAAACACACCCCCTGAATGGAACATGGGAGAGGAATTTAAGATAGGGAGGATGACCTGCATGTATATGCAGGGAACATATATTTTGATTCTTTGTTTCTAACTGTAACTTGCATGTCTTAATTAATTCACGTTTGAAATTTCTTGACTTAGAGTACATCTATACCACAAATGAAGGTGTGGTAACATGGACTTCAGCAGGCCCTAGCAACCCAGGGTATGTACCCAGGGTCCCTGGTATGTTTCTACTGAGACAGCTAGCCTGTGCCGAAGCCCATACTGCCACATCTTCCTTACTACTGTTACCTGTGCTTACTAAATTAAAGATAGCGCAGGTGTACCTACCTGTACTGCAATCACATCTTCATCCATGGTCTGTAGACCTACCCTTAGGTAACATAAGGCAACCCTGCCTAGTGGTTAGAGGGCCCTGAGCTTCAGACTACCTGGGTTCTACTTCAAACTCTAACACTGTCTTTTTGCATGACTTCTAGTAAGTCACTAAGCTTCATTAACCCAGTTTCCTCCTTCATTATATGGGGTGTTGTTAATGCTTATCACCTATCTCACAGATGTGTAGTGAATATGAATATTGATAAAGCACTTTGAAGATTAAAAGCATTCTTTTGATACTAAGTATTCTTGGTGAAAATTAACTGGTATTTCACAGGTGTAACTTGAACTAACCTCGTTATCCCTAGCCTGGTTCTTGCTTGCATATTTATACCTGCCTCTGGAAATTTCCACTACATGCATCAGATGAAGTGGGTATTCACCCACAAAAGCTTATGCTCCAATAAATCTGTTAGTCTATAAGGTGCCACAGGACTCTTTGCCACTTTTACAGATCCAGATTAACATGGCTACCCCTCTGATTCATGACAAAATGTAGCTTGTAGATAAACTGTTGTTGATGAGGATTGTAAGTAGCAACAAACCTAGCTTGGCATTCAGGTCCCACAATGTGTTTGCATGGCTGCCAATTAGGGGGAAATGTTGATTTATAAACTGAAGACACATTTGCTAAAGAAATCAAGGTAAGACAAACGTTGAGCTTCATCATGATGCCTTTTTAATAGTCACTTTGGCATATTTACAGTCAATTTTAAGTGCAAAACATTACATTAAGATCACTCTGAAAGTGCCCCTTCATTCTGGTATAGTGGCTGTGTGATAAAGTGTTAAAACCCCATCCTGCTACAACCACTAAGAGATTAAGAGACAGTAGCTACCGCCTCAGCTGTGGCTAATTGACAGACCATCAACAGCTGTGGTGAGAGCAGAAGGAGATGGCTAGGAAGTCTGCTGTGGACCCTGTAGCAGCAAACTGGCAAAAAGTAGCTCAAAGAATTGAAACGTCTAGGTACAAAATAGTAGAATAAGTTTTTCTGGGAAAGGGCTGGGAGTTGAAGGTAGGGAGCAACCCAGAGAAGCATCATTTTTATCTGAGTTAGCAGATTTTAGCTGCACAGTACAGGGTCCCTGGACTAGAACCCAGGGGACAGGGAGGGCTTAGGTTCCCTTACCTGCCACCAGGAAAAGGGATGTAAGGGCTCTTTTGATGCAACATGGCAAGGATTATTGAGATAGCCTAGGGTGGGGCTGAAGGCCTGGCATAATCATTAGACTTCTTGTTTGTTGGTCTCTGAGCTACCTCGCAAGGATGGTGACTATAAAGTAGCCATGGCCGGACAGCTGAGTCATGAAAAAGAGCAAACTGCTGCAGGTTTGGATGAACTGTTGATATGGGGTGTCAAAGATGGAGGCTACTTCACCATGCCTGGCCATGAGATGGTGCACTAGGTGGTGAATGACCCCTTACACTCCTATGTCATAAAGCCCTACTCCTTTTGCTTTGGAATTTGCTACTGGACTGGGGATATTAATACTCTACATTTACCAAAGAAGAAGGTAAACTTTGTTTTTATTTTCTTACTTTTTGCATGGAGGCAATAGCATAACCTGCGTTTCATCATGCTTTGGTGGCCTGCTACAAGGAGTTAAAAGGGAAAATATATATATATATATATATATATATATATATATATAGCCTAACTTTTTGATCTGCCCTTGAAATTGTGCTGCAGTGAAATCTTACATAAGAGGAATCTGGGTGTTTCCGCTCTGCCCTGAACAGCTTTTAAAATTAAGAGTGGAAGGTGCAATAAACTATTTCAATAACCCTCTTAGGAGCTGCCTTGTCACAGATGGATTCTATTATGGAGGAGATGTCTGTGACAGGGTTATAGAGTATAGCAACAATCAGTCAGCTAAGGACTTTCTAGGGTAAGTGTCCTCAGTTTCACCCCAGGCGCTTCAGTACTAAACTAGCTCTTATCTGACAAAGAGAATGGCTGTGAATAGGCCTTATTACATACAGAGTGTGGTTTTGTGTGTGTGTATATATGGGTTTGACTTTTTTTTTTTTCTTTTTCAGAAGTATTGAGTCAATGGGCGCTTCAGGTGCTAAGAACCTCTGACAATCAGGCCCAGTGGATAGGACTGTATCCATCTCAATGCCCCCGACAGGGGAGCTGGAATAATTTTCATAGTGGCGGGGGGCTGATGATGGGAACCATATATCTGGTGTTTGTTATTACTACTTCAAGCCAGGAGGTGTGGCAGCACTCCTAGTTCCAGCACCACTGTCCCCAGTAATGTCAGGAAAAAACTCTTCTGCTGCAGGAGAAAGGTGCACAAAAAATTTAAAACCCAAATATGTATGCTTTATTCATTTTTTTTTCTGGGAAAGAAAATATTGCAAAACACTTAATTAAAATCAATCTTTAGGGTACCGAACTGTTTCCACTGGAAAACCACCTCAACTGACTTCTCCTGACTTGGAGAAATTAATTGAAAACAATTATGTTTTAGAAATGTTATGCTTTCTGATTTAATCAGTCACTGTCTGATGATGATGATTTATCTTTGGCATGTAACCAGGTTTTTATATAATACGTATTTCAAGCTGTTTCAATTGTTTACAGGTTTTGTTTTTTTGGTATGGGGGGCAACATACAGAGCATTGTTGATGGGGGAGGCTGGCACTTTATAAGTGGAAATATCTAATGTTTGCATTTCAGACAGTGAACTGATTCCCTTTTAAGAAAAAAACACAACACTTTTTTGTGTATATACACATCATAATTAATTTATTTTAGTGGTCCAGTAAATTACACTTCATATTATCCAATAAAAGTTGATGTTTTAGAGTTACATATACTGTAAGAGGGTGAAAAGGAACTCTTTTTTTTTGACCTGGCAAAGGTATGTGAAGCATATTTAGTTTTTGGTTTGGAAAAAAAAATGGTACAGTATCTCCTCGCTCAACATTGTAGTTGTGTTCCTGAAAAATCCGACTTAAGCGAAATAATGTTAAGAGAATCCAATTTCCCCATAAGAATTAATGTAAATAGAGGAGGTTAGGGCCCAGGGACTTTTTTTTTTTACCAGACAAAAGACTGGTAAAAAATATATATATTTTTATTTATATAATAACTATATATATATATATATATATATATATATATATATTCACACACACACAGTATAAGTTTTAAACGAACAATGTAATACTGTACACAGCAAGGATGATTGTGAAGCTTGGTAGAGGTGCTGATGAACTAGCACTCCGCTGAGCCCTCAAGGGTTAACACGTTGTTAATGTAGCCTCACACTCTACAAGGCAGCACAAATGGAGGGAGGGGAGACAGCATGGCAGACAGACACACACACCCTCTGTGTGTGTGTGTGTGAGAGAGAGAGAGATGCGCATTGCCCCTTTAAGTACGCTGACTCCACTCTAAGTACATTGCCTTTTAAAATAGATCAGCAAGCTCCCTCCGTCCTGAACCCCGTTGTGTGTCCCCTGCTCTATGGAGATGGGGTAAGGAGGGGGACACCCTGACATTAACCCCCTCTTCCCGCCCCCCCCCCACACACACAGCAAGCAGGAGGCTCCTGGGAGCAGCTCCAAGGCAGAGGGCAGGAGCAGCACATAGCAGTGGGGGGAGGGACAGCAACTGGTAGTCTGCTGGGTGGCTGCCTCACAGGGAACTTAGGGAGGGGGGAACTGATGGGGTGCTACCGGTCCACCCTGGTTCCAATCCCCCATCAGCTAGCTCCAACGGGCTGCTCTTCCTGCAAGCAGTGGACAAGGCAGGAGGCTGCCACACAACGTTATAAGGGAGCATTGCACAACTTTAAATGAGCATGTTCTTCAATTGATCAGCAAAGTAACAATGAAACAATGTTAACCGGGACGACTTTAAGTGAGGAGTTACTGTACTAGAATTGGCAGCACAGGAAATCTTGCTCCAGTGGATAGGCTGTTATTTTTTAATCCTGACACCTTTGAAGGGCCCATCCAGATTTTAAAATATGAATGAACTATATCTTTTTGTTTATATTGGTGTAAGGCCCTAGTCCAGCAAAGCACTTGACCATGTGATCAACTTTAAGTAAACTAGTAAACCCATTGACTCGGGAAACAGATGGCACATGCCCATATGTTGTACCAGTACTTCTCTAAAGCTACTATCTGTTCTCCAGAATCTGAGCTTTCACTTTTTTAAAAAGGTAAATCTCTAGCTCTTATGACTGAATAAAACTTCAGTGTGAACCTAATGTGGTTGATGGAGAGAGCTCTATGATGTGAAGTTCCAGAGACTGGAACAAAACATCTGATAGCTGTGATCTGTCCCACTCATCTTGTTGAGGTCTAAACTCCATGTCCAATAATGACTTAAGATGTCAATATTAAGGCCTTTCCTCATTTAAGAAATGGAGTGTGCGTGGGGGGTGCGATATCGCAAATCTGTGCTCAATCTACTGTAAGTGAGGTCTCATTTTAATGACTATCAAGGGCAGATCTTGGACAAGAACACTGCTTTTCTTTGCTCATTTGACCTCTGCTTAAAGTTAGCCATGTTTTTTTTAAGTACTATGGTGAATAAGGTCCTAAATCTGAAGTAGTACATTTGAAGTCATTTGATTGGTGTTAAGCCTAAAGTAAGGGAGAGGTCAATAAAATAAAATTAATAATATCTGGGGCTTTTCTTGCACTATATAAAGAAGCCATCCTCTAAGGAAGGTACATTTTGATGTCTAAACAGATTGACCTTTTGGGCCTAATCAGCATTTCAAGATTGGATTTGAAATGTGATTGGACTCTGTCCCTACAGAATGGCCTTTGTTCTTATCACTGCCCAGCACTTTAAAGTAGACAAACAGTAATCAGTTTTGTTTCCATTAAGGAAGCCAGTAGCGTCACCCCCACTGTATCTCCATGACTTTGATTTGATTTACTTTATCAGTCCTTTATTCTAGGTGTTAATGGTATCAGACTTCCTATCCCCACCCCCAGCCTAACCACCTTCTCTAACACACAAATGTCAGCCTCAGTCTGTGTTGGTGGTATTTTTTAATCAAGGATGTGAAAACATAGTGAAGATGATACTTAAGTACCGTTTGTGTAACAACCTCATCTGTATTTATGTAAATTTTATAACTCATGGGGGTGCTCATTTGTTCATCTACTCCTGGCCTCAGTCATAACTTTATTTTTCTTTCTGTTCTTCAGATAGCCTCTGTCAGCTTTTCTTTTGCTTGTAAAGTCCACCCATGAAAGGTGGATGTGCTTTTCTCTGTGAGGGAACCTGAGTCTGGGACCTAAGTTCCTGCAGAGAAACCTTAGAGTAATCCTATGATGAGGAAGAAAATTTAGGCTAAGCTTTATGTTGTAGTATTTTCAACTGAAAATACTAATTAAAAGAAGAGGGGGTGAATATTTCTCTGGGAAAGAGGGTATACAAGAGGACAAGATCCTTTTGTCAGCCCACCTTGTTATCAGACATTCACAAGGTGTGATTAAAACATGTTGGAGTTCCATGATAGCTTTTAACCCTACCTTAGACTGCACGTTTCCAGACTGCAATAAGAATATATGCCTCTAGCTAAAGGAAAGCATGTGCTATGAAAACAATGAAGGACAGCATGGACAATAACTGGGTTAAACTGCTTGTTCTTTTACCCAGTTACATGGCTAAGACCTTACCAATGAACTTATATGCTTGAACAGCTTTCGAGTTGCTAAGATATCAGGTTCATGCTGGAATACTGTTGATTTTTAAGCACTTTCCAAATAGCCTCTGAAAATTACAAACTACAGCACTAAAGAACCACCAAAACTATACAGAACATCTTATTGACCACTATTTTCTTTTTCAGACAAACCTCTCTAATGTAACACTCATTAAACAAATTAGGACTGTAGTGTCATTGGCAGCTTTCATAATAAAGACAAGAGGAGAGCTAGGGAAAACAGGTTAGCCATACAGATATTATAGTGAAATCCTAAATATGAAGAATAGTGGTCAATATGAGAGGCAGCCATAAGTATGTTGTACAATGACTTTCACATAATGTTCACCTTTTTTATATGTTGTGTGTCATGGAGAGCTTCATCTATTAATCAGAAAGAGTTCTGTTCATGTGTACCTGGAGAGAGATTCTCAACTGATTTAAGCTGTTATAGGAAAGACTTAGGCCTACCTTGTAATAACTAGTTATATTATTCCTTGCTATCATAGCATTTAATTCTCCTTTGGATTTTAGGGATATGAACTGGGGGGGAGGGGGGATTGAGCAAATATTTATGGTGTCAATGTATCCTTACTTTACTTAACTTCCAACCTTTTTTCCCCCTAAATTTTATATATAGTGTGCACAAATTGTAGGAGACCCTTAAGGCATTTTTAACAAAGTGGCCCTTTAAAAGGTGGCCCTAAAATCATTTTCTTTCTGATACTGTACAGTTCTATTGCAAAGTTAGCAAAGAAATATATTAAGAGGAAGTAGCACTGTGTTGTTTTCCCTGGAATACACTTAACTGACTCACTTATTAAATTCAGAACCCTAAAGGTATGCCCTTTATACACTCCCACCCAGCACATTCTAGCCTGAAAAAAAGCAAAAGTCCTGTCTAATAATAATCACCAGATCTTTACAGCTCAATTTTTCATGGTTGGAAGCATCCCTGATCCAACATAGACTAGAAAGCTTCAAAGACTTCAGCAACTCTGGGTAATAGTTAAATTCAAGAATTTTATATTAGATGCAGCTGCCAAGCTCACTCCTAAGAGGTAATGTATCTCCAAAATCAGAAGCTGCTGAAAAGAAGCTTTTTCTTTTTTTCTCTGCACTCTTCTGAGAATCTCAAATGAACCAACAGAAATCACAGAAGGTTTCTCAGTCAAAGCTAGTGTGGAGAGCCTACTGCATTTGAAAGGTAGTAGATTAATTCTCGGCCATTATCAGGCCAGTCATAACCAGCTACAATGATCTTTTGAGTTTGAATGTGTGAGGCAACCAAGGGTGTTCTTTCAAGCAATTACCCACAGTAATTATGGATTTCAAGCCTCAGACATGACTGAGCTGATGACAGCAACATGAATAATAGTTGACATGAGCAGAACTCTGTTATGGAAAGCCTGGAAGGGAGGTGCAGCTCTGCTACAACTAGTAAATCTAACTGGATACCAGGAAAAGTGGTCAATGATATAAATAAAATGGACATGGCAGAGAAGACTACTGTGTATTGTGCTATCTATTTTTATGTCAGTATGATGCCACTGACTTTGGTGGACTTACTTTAGCCTAGTGTAAATTAGGAGTAAGAACAGGATCGGGCCCACTTAGCATCCTATACTCAGGAACTTGCGGTTAGATCCTCAGCTGGTGACCTCAATGGATCTAGGTTGATTTGCACTAGCTGAGGATCTGGCCCAACTATAGAGCCTGATGCTGTTAGTGAATTGTGATCACAACCAGGAACCCCTCTTCTGGAGTTGGGCAGCTTAGGTGCCCAAGCCATTCCTGTGAGAACCAGGAGGAGGTGGTGGTGACTCCCTTTATCATTTGAGCCAGTGGTTAAGATATTCACCTGGGATGTGGGAGACCTAGGTTCAATTTTCCCATACTCAGGCAGAGGATGGAAAAGGGAATTTGAACAAATTTGAATTTGAACTCCCACCTCTGAGTGTCCTTACCACTGAGTTATGGAATATTCTGAGACAGGGCTTCCTTGGTCTTTCCTGTTGAAGCTGTTGCACTGTGTATAAATTAATCATTGGATCTGGGGTACTGGACCCTGGGTTTTCCACCTCCCAGGTAGGTTCTGTAAGCACTAGGCATGAGTGTCTCTCTCTCTCTCTCCCTCCCTCCCTCTAGGGTGACCAGATGTCCCAATTTTTATAGGGACACTCCTAATGTTTGGGTCTTTTTCTTATATAGGCTCTTATTACCCCTGTACCCTGATTTTTCACATTTGCTGTCTGGTCACCCTCCCTCCCTCCTACCCTATGACTATTTAAGTATTTACACAAAGTACCTTAATCTGGGGTTCAGGCACCTGAATTCCTTTGTGGGTCTGGGTGCCTGAGTATCGGAGGTGCTGAGACCTACAGCTGCAAAATTGAGTGCAATGTGTCTCAACTTGAAAGCACAAAATTAGTAAACTAAAGACCCGAAGCATATTGTCTTAATTGGTGCCTGAGGCACCAATTCTTTTCTTTGTAGAAGGACCAGATTCAGTGGCAATTATCAGCTGTCTTGCACCACTCTGGTTATGCAAAGCAGTTGTAAAACCTGTGAAGATGATTTTGCAGCTGCTTTGAACCAGCAGAGTAGCACAACGATTTGCAGTGCACCAGTGAATCTAATATAGCTGTGAGTAAGTGGGCTAGGTTTGTGGTCATACATACTACCAAGAGAGAAGGTGACTTTGAGTCACAATCTTAACACAACATATGTATTGTATTTAGTGGTCTATGATAAATGTATAACATAGTCTTCTGTGTTTCATTCGTGTTTAATGGCTCATACTCTTTGAACAAGTGTTTTTTTACTGTATTGATATATGGCCTTTTACCCTCTGTTTACAAAACAGTTTTGGAACAGTTCTTTTGCTTTGGAGACTTTCAGTTTAGCTCTGCTAAATCATTGTATAGGACTACTGCAGTCCTACTTGTTAAGATATAAACAGATGCCACAGTTATAATGATGAAATACAAATTTTTAAGGGAGCTGGTCAGAAAAATTACAATTGTATTTCCACAATGAGGGAAGTAAATGCTTCATGTAGTGTATTGACAGTGTGGTGGACAATGTGAAAGTGGAAAGGAAAGCTTTTCCTTAACTACTTACTTTCATACTGTCAAGACCTTGCATGATGCATCTTCAGCTGTCCAACCAAAGTCATTCTTTGTGCTAATATATAAGCCTGGTTCTTCTTACACTAGTTTACACCAGTGTAACTCTATTGAGATCAGTTTACATCGCCTGGTTTAGAGAGGAGCCAGAAGAGAATAAATCCCATAATTTGTGAATTAAGCATATTCCTTATTACCATTTCTGCAAGATCTTATTGTTTTGTCTTTAATTTTTTCTTTAGGTTTCTTTATATTGTCTTAACACTGAAAACCACTGTTTTATAGACCTCATCTTTTTTTCATTTGTGGACCCCTAAAAAATTTCAAATGGACACACAGATCCCTTTGGAAATCTTACATAGTCTGTGAACCCCAGGTTGAAAACCACTGCTCTAGAATCACGAAAGGGTTTTTGTTCTGTTCTTATTTGCTATGTGCTATTTTGTAGTATTTTTCTCAGAAGTCTTTGCATGATTTGGCCCTCATAGAGTGCAGTAAACCATGCTTATGGTGGTGTATATTTGGTTTTCTTCAATGAGGTTTTTGTCAGGAGGGTGTGGGAAAACTTATGGTGAAGGAAAAATAAGACCAGTATGGTGGTCTTTTGTGGCTCTGAAATGAAAGCCTGCTTTGATCTAGAATACTAGAATGAGTATAAAAGTATTGGTCTTGTTATAAAAGCTGGTAGCTGAGTTTTCATTAACTAAAAATTGAGTGATGCAAAAGTAGAGACAGAAGAATAAATAAAATAAAAATCACTAAATCAGAGATGTTATCCTGCCAATGGATATATATACTTCAATAACAACATGAGTATTGCTCAAGAATTCAGGTAACTACGGTCTATGGGTAAGATATTGCCTGTATATGGATACAAATCTTTTTCGTAAGCTTATTAATATCAAAATCCACATGAGGGATGTGTGTAGCGTAGTTCTCAATTTAGCTGGCTAAGATATGGAGTGCTCTCGTGTTCTAGGCTAACTTTCAAAATGTCATTGTCCTGGGCCAATATGAAATAAACAGTGTGGACCTGACACATCACCAATCTGTAATAAATCTGAAGCTTTATGTTGGCTTTGATGCGAGTTTGGGCCCTATATTTGTTTGTCCTGGACATATTTGAGAGAGCTCTCAGTACATTCTGTTCAGGTCTTAGTTTTTCCTCTATGGGGAAATGTTTTTGTGTATAGCCATGTGAAAAGCTCCCCCAACCCTTCCCCCAATTTGAGGGTTGTAGATGTAAGCTAAAACTTCAAACAATTAAGAAGAACTTCCTTAATCAAGAATTCTACAGATTCCTTTCCACCAATGCCTACAGAAATTTATTTTCTGGTGAGGAAGGGTCTGTAATTTTTAAACTATCATATGAGGTATACAAAATATGCTTTCTGGTATATTTCTGAGAGGAATAATACACTGGGAGACATTCTGTTCCTACTTTCTAACTTTTTCACTGTGAAACCATCTGGTGAGGGGTATTCCTAACTGTTCACTTCCAGAGTACTGTATGAAGTATAAAAATAACTTTTTTTAAATAAAATGTTGTATCTGTTAATCCTTGCCTTTTCATACCTAGGCCCTGATTCTACAACTTTGACTCACTGTCCATAGCATTTATTCATATAAGTCCCTGAAGTCTATGGGACTACCTATGTGAGCAAGGGTTGAAGAATTAGTGGTATGAGTCTTGTGTCCAATGTTGCATCATGACATTTCTTTTTTTGTTTTCGATTATCTGTTCTGAACCACACACTGTGTAGGTATTTGTTGTTCATGTGGAATTAACTACAGTTTATCCAAACATATTTGGCCCAAGCAGTCTTTTAAATCTTAACTGTTCTAGGGAAAGGGTAAAAGGGTCATAACTGTCCATATCTGTTACTCTATGTTCTGGCTGAAAATGACACACACAAACTAAATACAATAATGGAGGGGGAGAAGCTTCTTACTTAGCTTGTAGTCTGATTATTTCATGGTTCGAGTTTGGTGTTTCAATGAACAGGTATACAGCCAAATTCATTTAAAAATCAACCTACTTACAGCACATACAATATCCTTTGCAGAATTTAATCTTATGACCCAGTAAATAAAAACTAAATTTTAATAAATAACCACACACCTCTATCCTCCAAAACAACTTCATCCTCTTCTAGGAGCTAAACCTCTTCTGAGATTCTGAAAAGTTCAGGAAAGAATTTTCACATTCAGTCTCTTGACTCAATATTTAGTGTTAGCATGAAAGGCTGTTTGGGATGTTTCCAGACATAAGCAGGAAGTACTACAAAAAGCACTAGGGCCTCTTGCTCACAAAATTCCAGTCCAGTTTCACTAATGCAGGACAGTCAATTTCTTCAATTAAGCTTTGAATAAACATCTACACTTTTGAATGTTTATCCAAACTGAACCCAAACTATATTCTAAGCCTATTTACAATAGAATACTGACGCCAGTGAAGTAAATTATTTTATTCTGGGTTGACTCAAGTGTAACTGTGAAGATCAGAGTCTGGCCTACAGCTTCCTGAATCTTACCCATCACTAATTTTAAGCATCAGCAAGGATAATCAATGTGTCTGCTTCTCATCAAGTCAAAATCTAATTTACATGATCTAAAACCATGACCAGTATCACAATCTATACATACCTTCAAAGTAAGAAGGCAAGTGTAGATTGAGAATTACTTATTTTCGTAGGTGGCAGTTTGGTGAGTGGTGAACTAAAGCTAAGGAAGAAAAATGTAAACTTCAGGGCTGGGAGAAGAATGGGAAATAAAATTTCTACCAATTATGACAATTAGGACTTGGGTACCTAACTCCCTTGAGCTCCTTTAAAAATCCCAGCCTAGGATTACAAAAAAGTTTTCAAATCTAAACCAAACCACTGTCATCCTGGAAGTCTTCAAAATAACAATAACAGTAAAGAAGTGCCTAAGGTCCAACTTTTGGTCCTAGCACATCTCTGAGCAGCTAGGATGTACTGGGGAGCTCCTTAGCAGGCAGAAGTGCTGCTATTGCAGCCTGACCGCTAATAAACTCTCTGCTCTCTTTCATAACTCTCACTCCATGTGTGAGAGGGGAGAAATGGTCACAGTATCTGCACAACAGAAGATGAACTCGCCCTGCCCCAATCCCTGTTGCACATTGATGTATTAGGATCCCTGGAATGCTTCAGCCATAGCATCAACAACAGATGGTAGTCTCTACTTTAATTCTAGGGTTATTTTTATCAAAAATAGCATATTTTAATTTAGGTTTTAATAGGAGTAACGTCACTGGACATAAGCTTGGTTAATGGCTTTTCACGTAATGATTATACATTCCCAAGAAACAATTAGGTTGCTTTTTGAGAGAGCTCCACTGAACTGCTTCACCTAATGGTCAGCCTTCCAGGCTTATGCCTTAACCTACCTTTGTTTTCACATAACCTGTTCCCTTCACCTTCCCATGCTAGATCTTTTTAAGATGTTTTTATTTTAGCCACCAAAATAATATGCTATCTTAGCCACCTCCGCCTATTAAGAAGCAAGGAGCTACTAACAAAAAGCAAACCACAAAAACGTCAAAGCAACAAAATATAAACTTAATAATTTTCAGGTTTTCCTCTTGGCCTCATGGTGGGTGGCAAAAATGCATTACTGAAGACTCTCAGTGGGAGTTAATCAGGCTATAAATTAGCAGTAGTCCAAGACCAACCCATATGATCTTCCAACCCACGGTTGCCAACTTTGTGACAGAACAAAACCGAACACCCTTGCCCTGCCCATTCTCTGAGGCCCCCGTCACTCCATCCCCCCCCTCCCTCTGTCACTCGCCCTTCCCCACCCTTGCCCATTTTCACCGGGCTGGAGTGGTCCCTCTTCGACTGAGTGTTCGGTTGAAAATGGGACACCTGGCAACCCTACCTCCAACAACCATTTTTGGCTTCTCCAGGATCTAAAGGAAGCTCAGAATACTAACAAATTAGACACCGTGGAGGATTAATTTATATTATCGTGGTACATAGGAGACCCAGTGATGGACCAAGACCGTACTGTACAAGGTGTTTCACAAACACAGAACAAAAAGATAGTCTATGCCCCCCAAGAACTTACAGTGCAAAACAAGGGACAACAGATGGATACAGGCAGATGGCATACAAGAAAACAATACAATATTGGTCAGAAAGAATACCCAGGTCTCTACTACTATAATAGAAAGCCAGTAGAATGGAGAAAAAACAGCTCGGTGCATTTAATCTCCAATACATAACTAACATTCCATATCCTCTATGGCTCCAGTGGATATTTAATACTCTGTTACCAATACAGGTCTGTAAATACAGTTTCACATCTGCAATCTCTATGAATAAAACAAAAAATAGTTCAAAAATGCACTTTTTCATTTTGAATTAATAACCTGAGAGCTGTTAACTGTTCCCTTGAAAACAGGGCTGTGTGTAGGGATAATGTTCAATATGTTGAATAGACTCTCTATCTTGTAATTGGCAGAATTAGCTATGCCTACACTGGTTCACATAATTTAACTCTTCTGGGGCTAACGTGATGGCTGCAGGGATCAATATTTTATAATTAATATTTATCAGATTAGTTTCACTTTTATGAAAACCATGAAGTGGTCAATATTGATACATATTTTCATAGCCGTAATCCATTCAAAAAGTGATATTGATGTTAATGACAGCATCTTGTTACACAGTCTTTACGGCACGGATTAAATACAGCATTTGTCTTTGTCCCTATGGTAACTTAAAACACGCCGTTAAATTGTTAAACTTGAAAGTGTTTTGAGAGGTGTTTTTTCCCAAGCTGCCAGAGCAGAGTCCCCTGCTTCCAATCTTAATTGTGATTCTTTCCTTTCAGTCTATCTACCTGCATGATGTGTGTTTGTTTTCATGGCAGGAATAATTCCAAATTTCCCTGCCCAATTCCAAAAGTATTTGCTGTCCCAGTTCAAATAATGGCACTGTTACATATTAGTGGATTTAGAGATTATTTTGTCAATCCATTGCAGAATTATCTGTTATAGCATATTCTTGCCATGCTAGGTTTAAAAATACCAGGTGACTGAAACTGCCATTTCCATATGAAAATTATTCAGTTTTGGCCTCCAGAGACTAGAAAAACATAGAAAAGGCTTTTGATTTAAAAATGCTGCCTTTTAAACTGATTCAGGGCCTCATTTTTGATCCAGCAAACGGATACTACCTCCTATCCAAGGGACACTTAGCCGGAAGGTCTGGAAAAGTTTCATTGTAGTAGGGCCCCATAAAACTGATGGGTGACTTCTGGTAATCTTTTAACATGCATATTAGGAACTTCTATTTTCCCTGTAGTGCTCTGACCCTGAGAATAAATATGCTTCCTTAGAAAGAGTTTGGAGCCACTTGGTACTGTGGCAATACACTATCCGTAGCTCCTGGAGAGGAAACAAAGTGCAGGCACTGATCTTTGGGCAGACTGGCTTGTTGGGGGTATCACAGCGTAAGGCAGGGAGCTGTGCTGTCTTAAAAAACCCGAGAATAGGACTGAGAAAGATGTGCCTCTCCTCCCAAGAGGTGATGGCTTGGAGCCCAAAACTAGTGGGTGCCTTGCAGAAGGACCTGAGTGGTGGGGTCAAAGGTGCCGTTAGCTACGAAGCTGAGCCGCTGCTCCATGGCGATTGATTATGGCAATACTGTAGAAATTGACATTAAGTGACACATTTAAACTGATTTTTACAGTAAACATGCTAAGTAACGTATATGTAGTCCATGTGCAGTATAGCTATGGAAAATAAAGTTGACTAGTATAATGTGAATCAAAATAAAAGGGCATGGAATTCTATACTGGCAGTATTCCTAGTTCATTTTTTTTGTTCCTGCACAAGCAACAGTCCTGTTCAAATCGATTCACCTTTCCTAGGGGTGAGGGTTAGGACAAGAAATTAAGCACATGAGATGTGGGGATGAGGAGGAATGGTAGGGGATTGTGGGAGAAATATTTTTCTGCATGAAGTTCTCTATCCCTTCAAGGGCCTGATACAGTCACATGCGTCAAAATGATTATGTAAAAGGCAGGACACTACCTGCTGTCCTTAGCAAAAAGCAGTAGCGATCTCTAGTCCATATTGGGGAAAATGGTATCGAATGAGTAGGTTGGGAATAGGTAAGAGAATCTCTCAACTACAGGCGGAAGATTACACATACTTTGGTTGCGGTTCCAATGTCAGCCTTCAATTCCTGACTTTTTACTGGTTGTGTTTTGGTAGTTCCTGTAGGCCAGGATCCCATTCTGCCAGGTACAAGAATTGTACAAGAATATAACTAAAAGATGGTGCCCGCCTAAAAGATTAGTTCCCATGGCTTGGATGAAAGAACAGGTGGCTGTGACAGATGGTGGGTAGGAGAAGAGTATAAAAAGACATTGTATTTATTGTGGTAGTCGCTCCACAGTTGAAGATGAAGCTAGCATCCCACTATAAACCAGACTTTTGAACCTCTCCCAACATCTTCAGAACAACAGCTTCTATAAAATTCCCATGTCACATCTTGCCCCCGGATGGAGTTCTTCCTGGAAGTTTGACTATTGGTCTGGAACAGGTCCATGAGCTTTCCACAGTGTACCCGTACTATCGAGTCTCTTTTTTTTTTTTTTTTACATTTTCCGGTCAGTCATATGAGTTACAACTCATCATAACAATACAAAACAAAAAGATGCAAGCAAGAGTAAGCCTGTCTTTGAAGGTTCAGGTAGTGGACAGGCCATGGTTGTTATGCAAATTCTTCTTCTCTTCTGTTTCAAGTTTACTAAATCAATGTGAGTTTTTCCAGACTAAGTAGTTCAGATTGAGAACCATATACAGAACAAATGGAAACTTTCATTATCTTGTTTATGAAATATAACATATTAGTCATGTACTGGGTCATATCTTCAGCTGGTTTAAATTGGTGTATCTCCTTTGAAGTTAATGGAACTATGATGACCTACATACATTAAGGATCTGACCCAAAATGTGCATTTGTCTATTTCATGCAGACTTACATTTGCTGCTTGTAAAGCAATGGATGTACTGCACAATTTCACTGAGTCTTAGGTTCATGTTGCAGCCTGCACAGTGGCACAGGATGTCAATTTCTGGTGGCCTTATTTCTACTGCCCAATCAAGAAATGTTTTTCATCTTCCAGCCTAGTAGAATCTGAAAGGCTAAGTAAAGTTTCATGTATCCTCGGGCTGTCAGACAGGCTTGATTATAATAATAATTTTAAAAAATTGTGAAATCTAACAGCTGGTGACTGACCCAGAAACCTGTCAGTGACTTTAAACTTTCCAGTTTATTTGGGTGGTTTTGGTTTGGTTTTTTGGTGAAATATTGTGGTGGTTCATGATCTACCATATTTTAAGAATAAATGCTGTGGCAAAGGCATTCTGGAGCACATTGCATTTCCTTCCATGCTTGAAAAGTAAAGCTTGAGGAAACTATTTGCTACCTGCCTTTGCAGAATAGGAAACAATATGAAGTGATGACTTAAAATCATGTATTTTAATGTTCAGCTCATCTGAACTTGGATTCCTATTCCTTTAGTGGGTGTGTAACCAGCTATTTGCATTTCTTCTTCCCTAAGTCGTGTGTGTGTGTGTGTGTGTGTGTGTGCAGCACACGTGCAATGAGTGAAATTAAAATAAGCTTTTTACAAGAAAGCTGGAAGTTTGGGGAGCCAAGCAGGAGAAATGACCATATTAACACTTGAAATAAGCAAATGCATATTTAAAAATAACAAAACAAAACAGAAGGCAGATGGTGTTAATATTGAAATTTATGACTAAAGAACTGATACTTTCATTCTATACCAATACCTTTATTTGTTCTTGGTCTGCCATTTGCCAAGATAAATAGCAACACAGAAGGAAGTCTGCTTGTAATACTGTGGTGGGGTATAGAAACTCCACAGTGGACAACAAGGGGTTAAGGAGCTGCTCTGGGTTCAGCCAGCTCCATGTTGCCACACCTACAAGGCATGCACAGGCTGGAGGAGAAGTTTAAAAGAGGAGCAGAAGAGCTCACAGGTGAGCAGACCAGGGAAGAGGATAAACGTACTACCCTCAGCTCTTGAGGAAATGGCTGACAGAAGGCAGGAGCTTCCCAGACAACAATTGCCTGCAGGTCCCCTCCCTGAGGGAAGGGATAGCCAAATCCTGATACACCCTGAGAGTGAGGCCTTCTTCTCTCTCATTAACTCAGTTGGTTTTTGTTCGTTTCCCATCCTTTTTGTCTAAAGGACTACCCTAGAAGGGCAAAGACTTTGAAGTGAACCAGCCAGAGGGCGAAATCACAGGAAAGAGCAGGCCACCTCAGAGGTGGAGCAGCCAGTGGTAGCAGACCCTAGCGGGGAAAGAGATGCCATGCGGAGATGCCATCAGTGAGTCAACTCCTTCACAGACACAGTTTTAAATGACCCACCAAATCTTCCTTTGAAATTGCAAGCGTCTTTCCTACAAACTAAGGGACAGAATCTACTACCTCTTCTCTCGCTGTGTAGAACCTTAGCCCATGAATAGTTCGATTGGAGTGGGAATACTTGCAGCATAAGGTAATATTCAGTGAGAGGGCAGTATCTGGCCCTGAGTGGTTTTCTCTTAGGATGTATATTGAAATGAGATCTTTGAATGCCAAAATCCTAATTTCTAAGGGAGGAGTGGAATTGCATTTTTTTGGGTCAAATCCAGTCTTGCTAAAACTGTCTAATGAATAGGACCCTGAGAAGGAATTATTTGATTTAACACTGCATTGTTTCAAAGTATACAAAATCACTGAGATTCCTAAATGATACATTGTTAGTTTGTTTTATCCTACAATACTGTACTAAAAATAGTGCATTTGACTAGTTAAAAAGGTCAGTCAGGGCAAGGTTTAATTACCTTTCTGCCATGAACTATTTCTCTCACCCACATACTAATGAATATTCAACTTTGTTCTTTCTGCATGCATCAAATGTCTCCTATATCCAACAGTAATATCTGATAAACATAAAAAGAAACACTGGGTTAGTGGTTTGTGAAAGGAATTAAGGTGAATGAACCATTGGGGAACATTCTGGGTATCCCAGAGATCTTGGAATGATAGAGTACACATGACAGATGGGTGTCTGGGATTTTGCCTCATTGCTCTAACAGTTCAGTCCTTCTATAGACAACATAGTTATACAGTGTCCTAGTATTTGTGCTGTATCCAAAAATCACTGCTCAAAGTGTAAATGCTTCTATCAGTCACATAAATATTTGCGTGTACATTCAGGGCTACAATCATAGGAGGATCAGGTCACAACCCCTATATTTCAGTTCCTTAACACTTTTTGGTATCAATACTCTTTTGTGGCTCCCCCCCCCCCCGCAGGAGTACTAACACCTCCAAAGTGTAGTTCTGAAATATGACAGGAAAAAGGTTAGAGATGTGCCATTTCTTTGTCCAGTGAAATACTTTTCCAGTTTAGCTGAGATATAAACTGTTAAATCAGTTTACGTTCTCTCACTTTTGTTTTTCCGGACAACTTGGCAGCCTGTCAAAATAATGGCTGAATGCAGACATACTAAAGAGCCCAGCCCATTCTACTGCCACAGCCACCCAGCAGTAGCCCACGCTGCGCTGGGAATGCCTGGGAGCTCTTGGGGATGTTGCAGGAGGGGAAATAGAGCTAGGCTGGGTTTCCCCCAGATGCAGCACTGCTGCAATCTCTCACTACAACCATATACACCCAGAAGGCAGGAGTTCCCCTCAGCTACCAGATTGTGGGGTGTGGGGGAGAGATGGGGCAGGATTCCTTCTAACACTCCATACCCCTGGATCCAGAACATGTTCCCAGCAGCCGATCCCCTCAACTGAGAAAGGAAGAAGCTCTTTCCCTTACATGGAGCGGGGAGGGGAGAGACAGACTTGGAATATGTCTACTCTGCAAGCTGTGCTAGCTTTACTAATCCTAGCAATAAAAGTAATGGTGTAGATGTGGTGGGACGGGCTTAAGCAATGCAAATAGGTACCCAGGGTCCATGACATGTTTATAGAGTCTGTGCTTAATACCACTCCACTGCATCTATGCTGCTATATTTAGTCATGCTAACATGGGTAAAGCTTACTGCTCAGTAGTTTAGCTATATCTCTCACTTCAGAACACAGTGTAGACATAAGTGATGCTCTGGTCTGGGCCTGGCTTCCTTAGCACCTCTGGCCCCAGCAGATATACCCCCCATTCTCCTGCTGTCAACATATGTACTTAGTCCTGTAACACAAGTAAGAGCAGTCAGTGCTGGTGGCTTGGAGTTTGTTACAGTTGTGTATAATGCTTTCTACCACATTCCTTTTTAAAAAACAAAAAACTAGTTACACTTTGTTTGATAAACTGTCAAGTACTTGACCACACTTTGGTTCATTACGAAATGTAGTCCAAAGACCAAATAACCAGTATCAGTCAGGTTTATTGTTATCAGCCAATAGTAATATACACAGGGAAAAGGTTCAATAAGATACCAGTCTCCAAGAAGCCATCTCATTCAAGGTTGTTACGTTCACCTTAGGCAGGTTTGTTCCCAAAGTTATACCCCATACTCCTGAGGGCATTCTGTGCCAAAAAATTAATTAATTTTTCTGCTCACAATGAGCAGAAATTTAAATTCTGTGAAATTCTGTAAATTTTGTTTGTCAAATAAATGTGGCAGCTCCAGTATGGCACTGGGGAGCTACTGGCTGCACAGAGGTAGGAGATAACTGTGCAGCTTCCTCCCCACATCCCCCTCAGCAGTGAGGCTGCACCCAACCCTAACACAGCGCAAGGACCAGGCCTACCCCAGAAGCAACCCAGAGCCCTGCCCCTCCATGCCAAGTGCGGGTAGGCAGGCTCAGCAAGGTAGGATCCAAGTGTGGGGGGGTAGATCCATGTGAGGGTTGAGAGGGGTTCGGGGGGGGGGAAATCTGGGTGTGGGTAGCTCAAAAGAGATCAGCCCCTGAAGTCCTCTTCCACAGCTCACCACCAGATATCAGGGTAGAACTCATTTTGACTCTGCTTGTATACACTAACTGGTTATAAGTAAAAGGTACTGAGTATGTCAACTAAAACCTAGATTTAACAAATCATCTACCTTGATTTTTCCGGTACTGTGGAGTACCCCTTATCTCTTTCTTGTGAACACAAGCATTCCAGATACCAAGGGTATGAAGGTACATCCTAGGTTTGTACCAAGGTATAATATTATATATCTTGTCCTTTTCCCTTGAGACATTCCAGCATTAGCCTGTGGGAATAGCACCCTACCTGTTGCTATGATAAAATGCTCATGTTTTGATCCTGACAGTTTTCCTATCTACTTAAGCCAAAGCCTTACTTCAGCTAATGAAAGGTGTTATGGGTGCTTGGTCTGGGAGAACAGAATTATGGACAGAGTACAATACACTGTTAACATAACTTCCCAACACTTCAATATTAATACTAGGCCTAATATATGCATTGACTAACACTAACTTAAAAAAAGTGGGTTTTAAAAAAAATTAAGAGTGTAAAGGTCATAAAGTCAAACAGTGGAAAAATTAGGAAATGATAGATTTATAGTTCCCAATGCAATATAATTCAGCTCTTTTGTGTGCATGCATTATGATAGTCCTTTATTACAAGATCATACTATTTTTGCCTGGGTTGGACACATGGGGCAGAATTAAGGGTGCACAGGCAAAACTGGCGTACACAATTTTCAGTGCTTGATCTTTGTAATATAAATTGTATGAATAATAAAACAGAAATTAAAGTTCTTCCTACTATGTAATCTCTTGTATATACCTATGTGCCAGATCATGAGTGGCTAATCCCTCCCTATTACTGTGAGGGTAGAGCCAAGCAGTGAGGTTTAGTACATGTCCGCTGCCAGGCATATTCCTGAGCAGCAAACAGCAGTTTTGGGGGGAGTAGCTGTGGATCTTATTCTTGGAAGTAGAGGGTATTTGGGTGGGTGGTTCCTCCATGAGGATCAGGTGACTGGGCTTTAGGGCCAAAAACGGGTTAGGATAGACAGGTCTTTGTTGGGAGGATTGTGTGGATGAGACCCTTAGGTCTGAGATCAGCCCTGGTGTTGGAAATCTCTCAGGGATTAATGCCTCCCTGTTAGAGAGGGGAATAAAGTATACAAATCAGGTGCCAGACAAATTCCCGACCAAATCAACAGGAGGAGCAAACAGGAAAGTTCTAGAGGAAGTATAGGAGGCTTTCTTTGTTGGTACCATTCTACACTCAATGCCATGATGGTCAATAGTGGTTGTGATCCACAACAGATGTGTTCTTTCTTTTCTAGCTGAAAGCACAAGGAAAATTCTCTGTATGATAGCTTTGCTGGAGGAAAAGATTTGTGGGTTGGAAGGAGAAGTACTACTGCTGTAGAGTGTCTGAGGTTGTGGCGTACTTAGGTAACCAGACTCAGGAAGCATCAGCACTTCAGATTCAAGAAGGGAATTACCCATTAAGGAACTAGAGAGCAGAAATCTGAGAAGCTTGGCATTTCATAGCCATCAGTGGCAAGAGGACTAGGTAGCATTCTACACAAGTAGAAGCAGAGAAGAGGATCAAGAGGAATTCCAAACCCATAGATGCATCCAATTATTTTCAGGTTCTCAATATGGAAACAAAAAAAGAATCTCTGAAGATCCAGCTGGTTGTGGGACTAATTGAGGAGGGCTGCTAAGCCCAGCACACAAGAAAAATCAAATGTGCCCACAAAGATCTATCCAAGAAAGATAGATGATGTGTCAGGGATTCTGTGCCAAAAAGTATAGGAAGAATGTCTGCAAAAGGCAGGTAGGCAACAGGATAGTAAGATGTCTTCCTGGAGCCAAGGCACGAGCTATAAGTTCAGGATTGGATAGACTTCTTAAGTCTATGGACAAGGTGCATAATACATAATAATGCTAATAACATTGCTTCACATGAACTGCATGAATTATAGAGGACTTCAGAGAACTTGAAAAGATGTTGAAGGAAAGTGTGAATACCGCTGTGATTTTATCAGAGCTCTTTTATCCTGCAAGTGATGGAAGGCAGAAGATTCTGGAAGTGAATTGCTGGTTAGGATATTGGTGCAAGATAGAGGGTTTTAGTTTTGTGGAACTTTGGTGGAGGGGGTGTGCATTTTGAATGGGCCCCATCTCAGTGGAAGGGACACCAATTTTCAAGGGGATGGCATAAACTTGTCAGGAGGGTGAGAAGGGGGAACAAATGAGCTCTGATTTATCACAACTTTTGTTCTTAGCATTTATTAATGCATGGAGACATAAAGAGAAGAAACTCTTGTTTTAATTGCCTATAAATCAACAATAGGAGCCTTGGTAATAAACAAGAGGAATTGGATTTGCTAATTTATTAACATAAATTTGAAACCTCATGGGAAAATCCACATGACTGGAATGTTATAACCAGCGACTTCAACGAATTTAAGTGGGCATGGGGGAGAGGGAATGGCACTCTGTCAAAAATGACAGTACCTGTTTGAGTCACTGATCACTCCAAAGCAAACTATCTTGAATGCTAATGGCTCAGTGTTCTAACAGATAAAGCATAAGATGGGATGCTAGTTGGTCTCTGCTACAGACCACGGACTCCCATGAGAGAACAGGATGAACTGGTTCCTTACACACATCTATAATGCGTAGGGAACAGTCACATTGTCATGGAGGACTTCAGTCTGAGTGATCTATTCTGGAGGTCTCATTGCCAGTAATAAAATGTCCTTGAAATTTCTTTATATAGATTTCCTGACTAAGTGTTTCATCCAACATAGGGGAGTTCTACATGAGACCTGAATTTGACAGAGAAAGTGATCACATAACTTAAAAATGGGTGGTTGCTTAGGTTCTAGTGATCAAGACTTGATTAGATTATGCAAACATAATGAAGTCCAAACCAGTAATTTATATAGTATATTATGCTAATTTCACAAAGCCAAAATGTATGAGCCAAATCAGCTGGCAGAATATAAACAGAACAGTGTGAGTGATAACTGGGAACTGTTTAAGAACATTTTACTAGATGCCCAAACATCCAAAACTGAGGAGGGAAAAAAGCTATGCTGGTTTAAAAAGTGGCTTGGAAGGTAAATAAAAGCAGCTGTAAAATTATGCGAAGAGAATGTTGATAGCAAGGAGAATAAATCAGAAGCTAGGAATTGTAGAAAATTGATAAGGAAAGCAAAGGGACATAAGGAGAAATTGGTGGCTAGCAGAGTAAAGGGAAGTAGGAGTTTTGGTATATGGTGAACAAAAGGAATCCTAATAGTGGTATTGTACTAGAATACTAGATCCATTACTAGATGGAAAGGATAAAATTGCCAGTAAAAGTGCAGAAAAGACAAGTATTCAATGACACTTTCTTTTCTGTATAATGTGATATAATTTGGATTTATCCCAGATGAAACTCTTTCCATTCCAACAGAAATTCAGGAGGCTATTAAACAGAAGCTACGCATGGTACATGTGTGTGCGCGCGCGTGCACACACACACGTGTATGTAATTTTTTTTAATTAGCAGGTCCAGATAACTTGCATCCAAGAGTTTTAAAAGAGCCGGCTGAGGAATCCTCTGGATTGTTACTGTGTGTTTCCTCTTCCCAATAACTCACAGAACAGTGAAGAAGTTTGAGAAGCTAATGTTGTTGTGCTAAGAGATTAAAAACTGTAAACAGGATAGTCTGGTTAATTATGGGTTTGTCATCCTGACATTGATTCTGCTCAAATTAATGAAAGGATGTTTGGGACTTGACTAGCAACAACTGAAGGAGGGTGATATAATACCAACCAACATGGGTTTATGGAAAATAAAATGTATCTAACTTTTTTTGATTACAAGTTTGGCTGATTGGCCTCACAAGCTCAGCCATTCATGTAGTGTGATATTTCTGGATTTGTCTGATTGTATGTAATAACTTTTTAACACTGAATCTAGTCACTGTCAATATGTCAGAATATTCTAGAAATCTATGACCAGAACCCTATTGAGTTTGGGGGAAACTTGTAAACCAATGGGAGAAAATGAGACACATAGGGTGCCCCACCATCTGTTTAGCACAGCCACAGCTTAGACACCTATAGGCATCTGCAGAGATCCAACAACTGGCTGAATAACTCCATTAATACCTTCCAGTATAATAATACACCTGCTCATCCTCCCAGTAGTAAACACACTGACTGACTCATCTCAAGACAAATAATAAAGATGCTGGGAAGAAGCAATAGGGGCACACAAAGCCCCTGTAATGGGGGAGGAATAGAAGACAATGGTATGGGAGAAGGGGATGTTCCTAGCAGGTCCCATAAGGATCAGGTTTTTTGCCCTATGCTATTTAACATTTTTTTAAATCAATGACCTAGAAGAGAACCTAAGATAATCACCATTAAACTTTTCAGATGATACAAAGACTAAGGGAATAGTAAATAATGAAGATGGGACATTGATGTAGAGCAAACTGGAAAGCTTGGTAAACTGGGCTCAAGCAAACAATCTATGTTTGGCCATATCAAAACACAGTCATACATCTAGGAACAAAGAACACAGGCCATATTTACAGGATGGGGGACTTTATCCTGGGAAGCAGTGACTCTGAAAAGGACTTGAGTAGGGGTCATGATGAAAGGAAAAATATAATGCATAAATACAAAATGGGGAATAACTGGCTAGGCAGCTGAAAAGGAGCTAGGAGTTCCTGTGAATAACCAATTGAATATGAACCAACAATGTTGTGCAGTTGCAAAAAAAAAAAAAAAAGGCAAATATTATTCTAGGGTGTCATATGTAAGACACAGGAAGCAATTGTCCTTCTCTACTTGACACTAGTAGAGGCCTCAGCCAGAGTATTGTGTCCAGTTTTAGCTTGCCACGCTTTTAAAAAACATGTGGTCAAATTGAAGAGAGTCCAGAAGACTGCAACAAAAAATAAGGTTTGAAAAAAACTGGCCTATTTGGAAAAGTTTTTAAAAAAACCAAAAACTGAGCATGTTTATTCCTGAGGATAGAAGACTGGGATGGTGGGGGCAGAACCTGATAAGTCTTCATATATGTTAAGGGCTGATTATGAAGAAGATGCTGATAAATTGTTCTCAATGTATCCTGAAAGTAGGACAGGAAGAAGTCTGCTTAATCTGCAGCAAGGGAAATGTAGGTTAGATATTAGCAAACCCTTTCACACTCTAAGGATATCTAAACTCTGGAATAGGCTTCCAAAGAAGACTGTGAAATCCTCACAATTTGAGGTTTTTAAGAACAGGTTAGACAAATGCCTGCCAGTCATGCTCAGTTTACTTGCTCATGCCTCAGAGGGCCGAGACCTCTCAAGGTTCCTTTTAGCCTTGCATTTCTATTTCAATTATTCTATTCTAAACAACAGTCCATAGACTTGCATTCCAAAGGACAATACATAACAGGTGGATGAGACAGACAGATGATATAGCAAATAATTGTACGTCTTGGACCGGCTAAATGGTCAATTCTTAACCAATCAGTTGCAGTGATCGGAACTTATGGCTAAAAGAGTACATGGCTTTCTGAAAACTATCCATCCAATCTAGATATAAAAACTTAAAGAAATGTAAAATTTATCATGCACCTTGATACATTCTAATAATTACCCTTACTGTTAAAAGTTGCATCGTATTTCATTTTCCTTTTTCTAACTTCAGCTTACAGTTTTTTTTCAATATGGTATTTATATGTTAAGCATTGTCTTCTATATTAAACAGCCCCATAACGTCAAGTATCTTCTTTCAGTGGAATTGTTTATACAACACAATGGAGTTTCTTTTAGCCTTCTCCGATAAGACTAACAGATTGACTTAAGTTTCTCATAGTACAGCATGCTCATGTGACCTCATATCCTCATTTTTGTAGCTCTTCTCTGAATGCTTTACTATTTTTCAGTGTCCCTTGTTCAAATGTGTACAACAGAACCAGACACAGTGTTCCAGCAGTGGTCTCAATTTCCCTGTGTAAAAGTAAAATCTCCTCCCTACTCCAACTTGTCTTTCCTTCATTTATATACTGAAGGTTCATGTTGGCCATTTTTTTTGCCACAGCATCACACTAAGAATTCATATTCAGTTGGAGGGTGGAGATTAATGACACTTAAATTCAATTTCCTTCCCCTATTTAGGCAGGTTTTCTACTAATTTCATCCCTTTTGTGACAGAAAATCTGAGCAGATGACCTGGCCTTATACAGTATTTTTTACCTGTAACTTTTACTTGTTTTTATAGTATATCTGTTAAGCTCTGTAGTGAAGTCTTTGTACTCTAGTACAATTTTACAGTTAACAGAACTGACAAACTCAACTATGCCGTACACTACACTAATGTCCATTGACTCCTCAAACGCCTATGATGCAGCTTTGTTTGACCAATAGTGCTGAGTTCCTGCTCCCCGTCTCAGTAGGCTAATGACCGCCAAATGCTGAGCGCACAATGAAAAGGTTCCCTGCTTTGACTATTTGTCCAGCCTCCTTAGTGTAGGGTGATCCTGCAACCCTGAGGCTTTTGAACATGCCAAGAGCTGAATGGATGTTGCACCCAACATAAATAGTAATAATTGGGATTTAACCACATCAATTGTCTTAGGAAAATTATTACATTAGTTCCATATGCAAGCTGTCCCCATTACAGAAAATGTCATTGGCCTCTTTTCAAAAAGAACTGCAGTGGTACTATAAAAAAAAAGGCTTAGTTAAATACGGAACAATGTTAAATTTGGCCAAATTCTAACATTAGTTTTTAAAATCAAGTTTGTCAAGGTTTACATTTATAGATCTTGAAGTAGTTTGCTCAAAACAAAGCCAATTGAAACAAGATGACCCAGTTTGTCATAGTTCTGCTACTATGCAATGATATAATTCTGTTAACTCACTTTAAATCTAAAACTGATGGAACTTTTTATTTAAAAAGGCAAACATTTTTGGTTAACAGTGTAGCAATTTTAGAAACAAATTAGTTCCATTTTTATAGGTTCACAGTGAATTAATTCACATTAATCTTTATCACTTATCACATATCATGGAGGTGTTATATAAACTTAAACAAATTGATTCTTAGGGTGAGGTAAGTAAGTTCTAGCTTTCCCACTTCTCAGATGGAGAAACTGAAGCAGAGGATATATATTTTCGCTTTCTAAAGAGGCTGGTCCAGTAGTCTAAGCTAGCAACTCCTGGTTTCTAATCTAGGCTCCAATCCTGAAAACAATTACTCAACTACTTAACTATTAGCAATATGTTTGAAGTCAATAGGTTAGCTTGCTTAAAATTAAGCATCTGTAATTATTAAAATGATTGAGGGCCCTAGCTTTTAACACTACCACATTAGGTGGCTATAGCAACATAATTAAACTGTCTGAGCCCTAGTCCCCATGTTCTTACAGTTTACGTAGTTGCAATTCCTGTGCAAATTCAGTATAAATATGCTAACAAATCAAAATATCCCTGATCATTCCTCCAGCCCAGTACCCTTGGGGCTGTGACATGGCATTGTCACACTATCTAGTTTTCTATTAGTGCTGTCACGGTTCCTTCCCCACTCTGAACTCTAGGGTACAGATGTGGGGACCTGCATGAAAGACCCCGTAGCTTCTTCTTACCAGCTTAGGTTAAAACTTCCCCAAGGTACAAACTTTTACCTTTTACCCTTGGACCTTATCCTGCCACCACGAAGCATGTTAAACAAAGAACAGGGAAAGAGCCCACTTGGAGACGTCTTTCCCCCAAAATATCCCCCCAAACCCTACACCCCCTTTTCTGGGGAAGGCTTCATAAAAATCATCACCAATTTGCATAGGTGACCACAGACCCAAACCCTTGGATCTTAAGAACAATGAAAAAGCAATCAGGTTCTTAAAAGAAGAATTTTGATTAAAGAAAAAAGTAAAAGAATCACCTCTGTAAAATCAGGATGGTGAATACCTTACAGGGTAATTAGATTCAAAACATAGAAATTCCCCCTGGGTAAACCCTTAAGTTACAAAAAGACACAAAAGCAGGAACATACATCCCATTCAGCACAACTTATTTACCAGCCATTTAAACAAAACAGAAATCTAACGCAAATCTAACTAGATTGCTTACTAACTCTTTACAGGAGTTCTGACCTGCATTCCTGCTCTGGTCCTGGCAAAAGCATCACATACACAGACAGACAGAACCTTTGCCCCCCCAGCTTTGAAAGTATCTTGTCTCCTCATTGGTCATTTTGGTCAGGTGCCAGCGAGGTTATCTTAGTGTCTTAACCCTTTACAGGTGAAAGGGTTTTTCCTCTGGCCAGGAGGGATTTAAAGGTGGTTAGCCTTCCCTTTATATTTATGACAAGTGCTTAAAGTGCTAATGGTAGCTTTCTGTCTGGGCACATTGGGGGTGGAAGGTGGATTTCCATGTACCATCTTCTAGCTTCACTTGATCAGATCAGAATTGTTAAACTACTTTTTCCCATTCTAAACGTGATCCCGCATGGCCCTACTCAAACCATTAGAGAATGTGTTACAAGTTTTCTTATGAATGATACTAATAGGGAAGACAGATGATCTTGTGGTTAAGGAACTAGACCTAGATTCTTTTCTTGGATCCAGCCTATCTGTGTGACCTTGAGAAATGTACTGAACCTTTGTATGGATCAATCCTGTAAAATTGGGATAATGCTTTCCTACCTCCAAGGAACATTCTGAAGACAAGTTATTTTGTGTGTGTTAGACATTCAGAGATCTGGTCCTACAGTGATGGCAGGTGAGTGAGGAAATAGATAATGTGACAAAGTCAGACCTGAGAACTATAGGAAAGCAGGTATAAAACTGTAGAATGCTAAAAGCCCTTTTCCATATGAGCTGAAAAGAGGTTACCTCAGAGTTAATTAGACACCTGAGGCTGGAAGGCTGCTCTTCTTCAATTACGGGAACCAACCCAGTTAACTGCTGTTTGGGGAAGAACTAGCACCTAGAAGCCAGCATGCTAAGGCAACAACCCAAAAGAAGGGCAAAAAAAGGGCATTTCCTTTTTGTGCTATGAATTGGCTTTTTTGTCTGGCTGAAGAGTGCTACTTGGGCTTGCCCTAAGGCCCACTTTGTAAATATATAAAATAAATCAACCTGAGTGAACAATAAAAAGAACCCTCCGGAGTGAGAATGATTTACCCTAGGCCCACACTACCAGAGGGGGAAATGCTGAGGCAGAGAATGCGAAGGAGGTGCCTTGCCACAGTCAATACACACTTTGTTTATTATGCGTGTGTCTATATCTATCTCTTTTGCCCCGAAATGAGCCAATGGTTTAGTTAAAATAAACTACAACTATAGCAATCTGAAGCTGGTTCAATCAGTGTAATAATTTCCAATTAAATCATAGGTATGGATTGATTGTCAGAGTTCTGAAGTATAGATGTCCATCTTCATATGTCTCTGCCTCGGGCATAAAATTTGTTAGTTGTTCAGCAATGCCAATCAATACTTCATGAGAGTCTAAGCCAAGCCACGAAGAACACTGTGTTCAGTTACAAGAAGAATTTAGATGCACAGAATGACAACAAATGGAAGTTGGCCATGATGCTATAGTCAACATCCTCAATTATAGAACAAGTGCTTGCAAATATTTAATGGCTACAGGTCTTGATAAATTTCATTTTATATAGTATCCAAAAAACAGCCACTCCAGCAGCACAATGTCACCCCACCCCAGTGGTATGTTTATCCCAGGCCATTTCAGAGGGAAAAGTGCCATTTACTGATTTGTAAGGAAATACGGATTAGAACCTGTAGCATATTGGTAACACATGACTTTTTGCTTTCTCCACGGTCTCTGGGCTTAAGACAGATTTAGAGGTGGCTGTTTGAGTTCAGTTCTTTGTATTTGTGCTTGTAAATGCAGAGTTACCTGGAATTAAAGCTGAATGGGACACAGTGAAAACTTCCCATTTAGCTTATCTGAAGGTCTGAGTCCACAATCAGGCAAGTGCATCAAGGATATAAATGGAAAATTTGAAAGATCGTATTTTGCTTTGCTAAACTCATTGGGAGGTTGACAAGTGGGTGGGGATGGGGATGGGAACAGACGGGACAAATGATTACAGGAATAGAACAGATTAATGGAGGAATAGATCTCTACCTAATTCCCAGAGAGAGGGGGGAGAGTGAAAAGAGATACATCACCATGTATTTTTAAATCAGACATGAATTTTGAAGCTATATTTCATAGTAGTAGCATTTTAATGTCTTGTGACATTGCAGGGTGTGTCCTAGTCACATTAATACGTGCCTTGGGTGGCTGAAGGCTCAAGCAGTTCTTGTCTTACATTGCACCAGAGGAACGTGTTAATGAACCCATAGAACATAATCTTGTCCTATTTTAATGCAACATTTAAAATAAGTGGTTGTGGAACAATCCTGAGGCCAGAAGCATCCATGATATGGAACAAATGAAGTTTAGCTTGATCCCATGGTCACAGAGGCCTAGCTGTCTCCTGAAAGAAGAAAAATTCGTCAGTGGGCTATTATATAACTTTTCTACTTCTCATGTTCAAGAGCTGTTGACTGCATATCTGCTGCACCCAAACACCAGGGATTATTTTGGGGACGCACTGAGCATGAGTCCATGCAATCAAGCCAGGTCCTCTCAGTTACTTCCCAGGAAGCTGGAGGACCTTGAAAGAGTCAATGTAACCTGTGTTCTCGCTAACCGTTCCAAAGCAGAACTGGCAACATGGGCGAGGAGTCAAGGTCCACTTGGACAAATATCCCCCTCTCCCTAGCAATTAGGATGCAGCCCCCTCGTACCTATTACAATCACCTTTTCTCAAAAAGGTAGTTGTTGGAAATCTGGCTCTGGACCCTACCTCCCCCTGCAGATGTTCATGCAAAGCATGTTGTTTCCAGGTGGGGGGAGGGGGAGCGGGGGTAGAGAGAACTCATTACATGCTTTTCTCCTGAAGGGGTAAGGAGCTCACTTTCATTAGTTTCCTAAACATGCTCCCTCCTGGTAATGGCTCAATACCTCTCTTCTATGGGATGATAATGATTTCCCTCTAACCTTGGTTGTGATCTGGGCTCACCTCCTCCAGGATCAGTCAGTGGGATAAACAGCCATCATACATAACTGCACGGGATTCTTCCTCCGTTATGGATGCACAAGCAGGGGCTATGGATGTGGGTCTATGACATCCTTCCCTACCCAGAAGCTAACTATATGGTTGTAAGTGAAAACACAGTGTACCATAAAGATCTGCTGATTTGCTTCCAACATTAGAGGAATTTTAAGGATAATGTAAACTGCAACCAAGATGGGACTCAGAGAATAACAATTCTGTAATTGACTCGTGGCTTGTCTCTGTGAGGAGACATTCAGGAAAATTAATCTGAATTAACTAAAGTTGTGGGTTAGTTAAACTGCATTAAACTTCTGTGCACACACTCATTCAGAATTAAAGTGACCTTCATTTGGTTTAGTTTAGCTTAATTCAGTATGGAAATAAACAAATTATGTCCAGTTTAATTTTGAATGTGTCCACAGAGAGGTTTAACGCAGTGTAATGATCCACTTTTAATTCACATCTTTAGTTTTAATTTGGATTAACTTTCTGGAGTATCCTCCTGTGGACAAACCCTGGACTACAGTTATGTTCCAATCTGTAGTAAACCCAAACCATGTTCTCTAACTAGGCCAAAGCATTGTATGTATCAAAATGTTTTAGTCCCCACGCACCTCAACTGTTTATCTATTCAGTTCCACATAGTTAGAGCATCTGAGCGACTCAAACACACTTTCCAGAGGATGACATTCACTTGAGCCATATTTCCTCTGCTACTAACCAGTTCCCCCACAAAGGAACATGGAACATTTTTCCCGAAGAGAGGGGCACCAGTGCTCTTTTCTCTTTTTTGCTTTTCAATTGCCCTGAGTGTAGTGCGAATGTTGGGGGAGAGAAGGGGAAGTGCTTTTACTCATTTCTAACATAAATCAGGAATTCCTCTCTTCTCACCAGCTGCTCCTGAGGACTGGAATCTTTCAATTTTCCAGCTAATATATTTTTTTTCTCCACCTTCTATTAAATGGAGGAGCCTTGACTTACCTCAGTCTGAACTTATAACTTTGACTGGGTGACTTTAATTACCCAAGCTTAAATAAACTCAATTACTGACCAAATATTTATAACTGCAAGAAAAAGAGGAAGCGAACAGGGGAGTGAAAAGGTGATTGATTTGAGCTCTTGACACCCCCTCCTGACAAAAGAAGTGAGTGATTAGTGTCTTAGCTTTGGTGTCTCTTAACTGCATTCATGCTATTGACAGCGTATAGTTAAGGATTTGTTCATGCTGTAAGTGGCTGTCCTTTTGGTGAGGCAGGAAATACTTTTTAATAAGTGCTGTTTTTTTTCTGGCTGTGACAGATGAGGGTGAATCACTACTAAAGAATAAGCTCCCCCCTCTCTTAATTACCTCTAAGAATATCTGCAGCGAAGGTGTGGGGAGAAGGGGTGCTGAGAGCCATTGAACCACACTGTATATAATGGAATCCACTTCAAGCTGCCACACCCCCACTTCCAGCACCTACGGGGGGCGAGGGCTTTGGAGGGGGAAATGTAGTGGCAGAAAGTCAAAATTAATAAACTTAAAACAGTTAAATATTGCAAATCTCTCACCACTGTAACAGTAGCCATGGAAGTCAGTGGATACCTTGTACATGATAAGGATCAGTATTTGCCTTTTGTATCATAACTTAGGTGACGTTTCTGTGGGCTGGAAATCAAATTTTAGTCCCAGACCCTTGCTATGCCTATCACACACATAAAATGAAGTTCCCCATCCAGCAGTAACTATCTTTGTAAATAGTGCTCTCCAGAAGAATTTCCCATTCAGTGTGATGCTCCATGTGTCAAGTAGTTGACACAGAAGGCTGATGAGCAATTTGTACATATAGTGGTGAAAAATTACTGGTAATAGTTACATCTACTATGGAGTTTTATGTATATTGTGTAAACACATAAAGGTAACTTGATTTTTTTGAAACTCGAGGCTTGGATGGCAGCATGAATGGGGGATTAAAGTTTGTGAAATATTAGGAATGATCAAATGTATGATGAAGGCCTTGTAATCCAAATGAAAATAATATACAATCACAGCTTAATGGAGTGCTGCTGTTTGAGATCAGTTGCATTAAGGACACCCCATCACATTTGTTTCAACCCTGAAGTAACTGCAATTATTATGACAAACTGACTTTTTTTGGTTGAAGTAAGTGATCAAGCACTGCAGGAAGTAATATGCATAATGAACTAAACAGTTATGAAGAAAGTCTGAGAACCACCTGAGATACATTCAGTGGGGTGGAGGAATCTACTTAAATGATGACTGAAGGAAATGAATAAACTTAATGGAATACTTCAGTGGGGCCAGAAGGGTACAGTGGCTTCAAATCTGACTGAGAGGCTAATTCTACACTATTCTACTTTTCTGACGAGAGACCAATTCTACACTATTCTACTTCTTGCAGCAGAAATGGAGCTAATTGGGGAGTAGGGAGGTGGTCATGCCCCTTGGTGGCGTTTAGGTGCACCTTTTCACATGGGGGGTGGAAAATGAGCTTGCCCCTCACTCACCCAGCAGTGGCAGCCCCTGTCCTGAGGGAGTGAGCCCGTCTCTCCACCCCAAGAGTTGACATGGAACACAGGATCAGGTGCCACTGTGACCCCTTGTGTCATATTGCAGTGCCACTCACTCAAATTTGGCCCAGCTGCCCCCCGCCCCCATCATCATGGAAGTGCAGCTGGGTCAAACCTGACTAGCGCAGCTATCCACTGTGCCAAGTTGCAGTGCCCATAGTGAGAAGCCGGGCCCAGCCCCATGGTATAGGAGCCACTGCTGCCAGTTCAGTACAGGGGTGAGCATGCTCTCCAACACCCCATCACCACCACCACCAAAGCCACATCACTTCCCTTAGTTGAAAAATCTGTCTCTAGCACTGCTCTGTCAATTAAATGAGATACTGAGAATTTTGGAAACCATCCTCTTTGTACCTACAGTGTCGCCCTTCCTATCATGAGCAGTTCATTTGCATTTACTCATTTTCAGATCTTTACTGTATTCTTTTCCTGAGCTAGCATTTCACCAAGTCATGCTAGCTAGCCCTTTAAGTGAGACAGAACTTGGCTATAGCAATACTTTGCAAACTTTTGCTTGCATGAAATAATAGTTTAAAAAATCCCAACCTCTCTACTCTGAATATATACTTAAAGAAAATTAGTCTGCAGTGCATGAAGACAAGACTCCCTTTGTTATCAACTGGGCTCTTGCCTCTGATAGGAGAATAGGACCAGACAGTGTTGATTTTAAACTCTTTTCAGATAAATATTTAGTTTTTATTTGCAGCATCTGGATTATCAGTTCCAATGTTTAATATTCTGAAATACACCACCAGGTCTGGAACACTTTTTTTCATCCCTGATTACAAAATTGAAGTTTTTCTTACCTCTAGGCACTTCATACATGATGAAGCTGTTCTTAAAAGCTTCATGAAGCCGAGGTCAAATATATGTCAGTCAGAGCAATTTGGCAGCAGTATCCTCATCCTTCATTTTGTCACCTTTCTATCTAATCCAAACAGAGAAAAATGTTATATTGAAAAGGAGAACTCTTTTTTTTTTTGGTGGGGGAGAAAAAGCCTACAAAATCTGCTCAGTTTTTCTTCATGCCTCTCTAACCCTCACGCTACTTAGGTGCAGGCAGCCTGGAGAGAATCAGCCAGATGAGGTCTCTTGAACATAATGTGAGATGCTCCCTGTGCTGTAGTGTGTGTGCTGCTTCAGCGGAGTATAAATCCACCCTAAGCTTCTGGAGCAATCTTCAAGACCTGAATTCAGATCCCCCCCAGTGGCAGCAAAGAACACTGCTGCTAAAATGATCCCTGTCACAAATCCTCTCCAACATGACATACAGTGGTCACTGTTTAAAATGTTAACTGGTTTGAGAGTGTTTCTCTAAATATAATGGCAAATAGTTATTAAAATCTCTCAGACTGGTAGCAACTTCAAGCATCACCATTGTAATGGGGCAAATCCAGCCCTGGTAAAAGCAGATGCCACAATATGGGATTTAGTGATGTTATGCCTGCTTTTACCAGGGCTGAATTTGGCCTAATGTACTTGTGTATTAGATATTCAGAAATGTAAAATAGTTTGCAAATTAGAACTCAGAAGGAATAGTTTTATGGATCTGAACTAGATTTTTTTCAAGCTGTTCTGTTAGTTAACAAAGTAATGTAGAAAATTGTTAGTGACAAAGGCTGAAATTTTCAAAGGAGTCTAAGGGAATGAGGGCCAGTCAACCCCCCCACCCCCCAACACACACACCACCACCAACACACATTCTTGAACTAAAATAACCAAATTTGCACCTTTTTGTTATCTGTGCAAGGCTGTGTATGAATACTTATGCTTTTTTAAGTTGGTCTTAAGCAAAATCAAAACAGAATACTTTTGTCCTGAAATGAGTGTCCCCACAGTCTTGCACCAAAACAACCAATGGTGTGATTTAAAACTGACTTGGTGGGTGTGGGTATGTGTAAACTGGCTGTCAGGTACCCAAGTCACACTAAATGCTCTTACATCTCTTTTAAAAATCCCAGTCTACCTGGCCTGCTTACTCCTTACTAAGAAATGTACACCCAATAATCAATCTGGTACCTACATTGTACTTAACATTGATACAATATTTTATAAGTCTAAACTACCTAACTTCATGTGTATGGCAGATAAGTATTTATTTCTGGTCCTGCACTCCCCTCAGGGAAATCTCTCACTGAAGGCAGTAGGAGTTTTGCTATTGATTCCATTGCAGTCAGGATTTCACCCAAATCTGAGGAACAAAACAAATTTTAGACAGAGTAGGACTATTGTGAAGAGACTGCAACTTCATCGGATATTGGATGGATATCTTTTAAAAATACCTCTGAAATTCATGCCAGGCTTTGTGGCCCTGATTTAGTAATGTACTTAAGTATGTGATTAGTCCATTTAAATCCATGTTACTTGCATACTTAATATGCACGCTAACCAGGACCTCTATTCTGAAGAAAATATTTCACAGGAAGAATGCATGTCTAGCTTTACAGTAATTGTGCTCACAATAAAGGTCCTGAAGTCAATTGAGTTAAATCCCAGAAGATGAAATTCACCCCCTGTGCAGAGGGGCAGCAGTCTATGTATAAATTTGAATAGTCAGTAATCTGATATAATAAATAAAAAGTTTTTGACTAGTGTCCATTTATCTCTGAATGTGACACCTTTGTGTCAGTGTCTTTGCTCTTTCCCAATAGCCATTTGTGTAGTAGTTGATGATTGACATTCATTGACCAATGTATGTTCAGTTGTGAATGTTTTAATTTATATATGCTGTGGGAGGAAAAAAGATTAAAATCTTCAAATATGCTTTGTTATATTTTGGGATATGTGTAGCCTGATGATATATGTTCAAATGTAGTAGGTGTTTGTGTATACTTGTAATCAGAACAGCATAAAGGCACCCACAAGATAAGAGTTTTAAAATCCTGAATCCATCAAGAGTTTCAAAGGGAGAGGCTCAGCGGCTTCCTCTGCTTCTCTCCCAGGCAGGGATCTGTCACTGGGGCAGTGCTACCACTATTGATCATGAATCCTATTTGTTCCAGTGTTGTGTTGTAAAAAAGAAAGCAAGTGTGTGTCAACAGGAGAGATTTTACCCACTGAAAATTCGAGGGAGAGGGAGCGAGAGAGAGAGAGATCTTTCATCTTGTCAATGCCTCTTCATCAAAATTCTAATCACATTGCCTTCATTTCAGACCCCTCCATTCTCCTCTGCATTTATTCTTCCTTCCCTTCCTCTTCTTGTCCTGATTCATCTATCTCCACTGCTCAAAACAAAACTTTCTCCCTTGCATTGCCAATAGGCTCTCTCTTCTTTCAAGAAATGTTACACCGTTGCTGTTGCTCTTGTAAGAAACAGCTTGTTGCTCCCTGAAAGAAGAAAGAAGTCTGACATTTGAAACAAATTGGCATTTTTAAGATAAAGCAAGGCACAGCTACCCTTTCAAATGGAAGTTGCTTTTGTTGCAGGTTCATATAGGAGTGTTCTTGTAAATCTGCATAGTTACTAACGTTCATTTTTTCATTGTCTGAAGCTTACTTGCTGTGCAGATCTTCTGTAACATTTGTGCTAAAGCTATAAGCCTTTCTTAGTGATTCCTTCTTATTTCAAGAGAATAACATATGAAATAATCATGAATGTTGTATCTTGGATAATTTGAATTTCTGTAGATGGTTGACAAAAGTTGGATTTTAAAAAGTGTTTATCGATTCATGTCAGGAAAAAGCTGGCATCCTTATTAAGTTGTGAGAGGCTTAATTTGTTTATGCTGTAAAGTTGTACGCTACTAAAATGCTACGTGGCTACAGGACAATACTCTCTCCCACCAAGGCGCTCACATTTCTGTATAGACTCAGTGAAAGACTAAGGCAGGGGTAAAGGACCCCCCAAAGGCAGTATTTAAATACTGTTTTCTTTAACCCTTTTGCTGCTGGTAGATGACCTCCTCTAGTGCACTGCCATCATCTACACATGTACCACTGAAATTGATCAAATGTTAGGACTAGCTAGTACTGTCAGATGCACATCATCCTCTGTAAAATGTCTGGAATGTATGGCAGTACTGTTGGTGATGGTGTTAGATTGCATGGCAGGTGCAAATTGATGAACAGAAAATGTGTAAGTTGTAAAAATGTAACTTATGCCTATCTGGAATTGAATTGGTGTATATAACTAGCGCAACTCAATTGTCTTATTAAGATGATACATCACAGCCACTTGAGATAACATAGACCCTCTATCTTATTTACCCTCTCCTAACTTTTCTGTTCCCTCAGCATTACATTACTCATTTGTCAGAATCTCTGGGCCTTATTCCCCTTTCACATGCCTTGCACAGGGTACTGTCACTTACACTTGTGCAAAGTGGGTAAAATCAATGCCTTAATGTTGATTTGGTAGTATTTTACACTCTTCTTGCACAGGAGTAAATGGCCCTGGAGAATCAGAACTACCAAAGGCAAAATCCATGAAAATTATACTCATTACCATTTGAACAGCCATTTATACTCATTTTCTGCACACCTTGCACCTGGATATGTAACTTGTATCAGCCCTTCCATTAATGTAGAATGTGGCCCATTCCGTAGGACCTGAACCCACCCAGACTAGGGGCTTGATTCTCCTCTTAATTATGGCTGCTTTATGCTCATGTAGCTCCATTGACTTCAGCGAAGTTATTCCCATATACTCTGGCTATAGTGAGAACAGAATCAGTTTGGGTTTGGATTTTTGCCAGCCAGTGCCCACTTGCAAAAGAAAGCTACCAAACAGATTAACTACAGAAGAACCTTGCTAATTACATTAATGACACACACAGCTTTCAAGATCCATGTTGTCTATCACAACATGTGGTGTTCCTTATCCAGTGCACTAAATGCCCTCAGTAACTATGAGAGTGAAACCAGATCATTACTAAACTCTCAAATGAACTCACCCAGGAAAATAAAAAAAGACAAAAAATAGAGCTCTGTAAGCTCAAAAACTTGAATCTCTCACCAATAGAAGTTGGTCTAATAAAAGTTATTACCTCACCTACCATGTCTCTGGGAAACCCAGTGTAATTCCTGAAATAGGCAAGCAAATAAGCAGGGGTGATTGCGGAGGGGGGGGGGGAGGGAGTGGGGGGGGGGAACAGAGGGATCCAATAATACTTCAGCACAAAATCTACTTTGATTCATTAATTTTTGCTAAGTACGTTTCACTTTTAAGAAATTCATACACACTACCAGGTAGTTCACTGAACTGCATCTGCCACAGAATCATCTGCCAATCTTCAAGCACTGATGTCTCCTGATAGTTTGTAGCCTGGTTAAAAGGACTCTTCTAAGGGTTTGCCTGTCACATTGGATTCACTTTTAGTTTGTTCACATTAAAGTGCCTTGCGTCTATATTCAAATTTTTAAAATTTTAATTATTTGGCATCTTAAGTGGCAGTAATTAATCCACTTTGATGCACTTTGCAGTGAGCTTGTTCACTTGAAGGTTCAGGTGGACGCATTGCTAACTACTCTGCTTCTGGCAGTCCTCCCAGTGCTATTCCACACTTCATTGCTTCACACCTGGATCAGCACCTCTGTGTACATATGTGCCTTTCACGGCTCTGGGGTCATCTTGAGCAGATGTCACCTCCCTGTTGAAATGCTAACAATTGTCCCTTTGTGATGCATTTGTGCTGAGTTTGCATACCCAGAGCCACATACCCATTCTAGATGCCCTGTCCACCTATGCTTCTCTTTGGGCCCCTGCATAGCTCCTGAACTTAACTGCCCTCTTCAGAGAGCTGTGTGTTCAGTGCCACTTGGAGAACAGTTACTACAATGCAAACATCTACAAGACACTGTCAGAGCAAATGAAGAGAGGCACTCCTGGAACTGATCCCAGTGCAATGTGAAAGTGAAGGAGCTCCTGCAGAAGTACCTAAAGGCAAGGGAGAAGAGGACTAGATTGTCGGGCTCAATGGGTAGTGATCAATGGCTCCATGTCTAGTTATCAAGTGGAGCGCCCCAAGGGTCGGTCCTGGGGCCAGTTCATAAATGATCTGGAGGATGGTGTGGATTGCACCCTCAGCAAGTTTGCAGATGACACTAAACTGGGAGGAGAGGTAGATACGCTGCAGGGTAGGGATAGGATACAGAGGGACCTAGACAAATTGGAGGATTGGGCCAAAAGAAATCTGATGAGGTTCAACAAGGACAAGTGCAGAGTCCTGCACTTAGGACAGAAGAATCCAATGCACCGCTACAGACTAGGGACTGAATGGCTCAGCAGCAGTTCTGCAGAAAAGGACCTAGGGGTTACAGTGGATGAGAAGCTGGATATGAGTCAACAGTGTGCCCTTGTTGCCAAGAAGGCCAACAGCATTTGGGGATGTATAAGTAGGGGCATTGCCAGCAGATCGAGGGACGTGATCGTTCCCCTCTATTCGACATTGGTGAGGCCTCATCTGGAGTACTGTGTCCAGTTTTGGGCCCCACACTACAAGAAGGATGTGGAAAAATTGGAAAGTGTCCAGCAGAGGGCAACAAAAATTATTAGGGGACTGGAACACATGAGTTATGAGGAGAGGCTGAGGGAACTGGGGATGTTTAGTCTACAGAAGAGAAGAATGAGGGGGGATTTGATAGCTGCTTTTAACTACCTGAAAGGGGGTTCCAAAGAGGATGGCTCCAGACTGTTCTCAGTGGCAGCAGATGACAGAACAAGGAGTAATGGTCTCAAATTGCAGTGGGGGAGCTTTAGGTTGGATATTAGGAAAAACTTTTTCACTAGGAGGGTGGTGAAACATTGGAATGTGTTACCTAGGGAGGTGGTGGAATCTCCTTCCTTAGAAGTTTTTAAGGTCAGGCTTGGCAGAGCCCTGGCTGGGATGATTTAATTGGGGATTGGTCCTGCTTTGAGCAGGGGGTTGGAATAGATGACCTGCTGAGGTCCCTTCCAACCCTGATATTCTATTCTATGATTCTATGATGAGGACATCTAATAATGCTACCACTATTTGCCAATACTATCAGTACCCCAACTATGCAGAAAGTGAGAATGGTGTGGTGGACAGTTCTAATCAAAGCACCCAATATACCGCAGCAATCACCCAGTATCGCATGGGGCACGACCAGAAGGAGACTCTTCCAGGTGGCCAAGATCTGTATGACCCAGCAGAGTCATAGATTGCTCCAAAACTCCATGTGGGCAATCAGTCTGAACCTGTTGCAGAGGGGAGTTCTATCAGTAGGTATTTTGTGCTATATTACCACACAACTATTTAGGGAAATTTAAACAACTTTTTCCCAAGTACTGGCTGTCAGCTGCTATGCTGGGCGGAGCTGCATGCCTGTATCCAGCTGCTTGGCTTTTAATATTCCCGTTGCTCCCCCCTGTTGTCTGACACTCAGAAAGGAATCCATGTTGAAGACTTAAAGCTGTAAAGGTTTTATTTTCCTCAAATATTAAATTCCACAACTATCAGCCAAATCTGCTGTTGACCCCATATCCTTCTTCCCTAGCTATTCATGCTCGCTCTTCCTCCTGGTTGATGACAGCC